>NW_025856392.1:402977-449503 GCF_002878395.1 Capsicum annuum | reverse complement strand
TTGTAGGCTCGGATTTGAATTTTGGAGTAACTTTTTTGGCCTAAGATGAAAGTATAGCAATAAGGTTACTTATAATTTATGTTTATGTAGATTACATATGTTGCCTTCTTGTTATCTTTCAAAGGTTTTGAGGCAGGATAAAGTCATAATTTGACTTATCAGACGATAATTAAGGTAAGTTGAGACTTTCTTTTTGTTGAGACTTATAAGTAGTCAGGCTTATCTCCTGAAGATAGTAGGATTAAATGATATTAGCTTTGATAATACTATTTAAACTCATTTTACTTATAATTGGGTTTTCTTATAAATAAAATTGCAATTTACTTGGGTACTAATGCCATGTTATGGGTAAATGAGATAATATTTCTATTTTTATGGGATTTTATGCTAATGTGAGCCTGATATAGTTTCAATATTGGTGAAATACTTATGTTGGTCATGCTATATTACTAAGGTTTTTATCGATCATGTGGTGTCGAGGTCTTTACTTGTGATGCGGTACTACGGTCTTTACATTAGTTTATTTTTGACGTCATTTTCCAAATTCATTATTAGATAAGTCTAAGGTAATTTTTGTATGAGTATATTAACCTCAACTTTACCATGGGTCCCACTTAGCTACCCTATGACGACATGTATATACAAGCTGATCAATTGAGAGATATATGAATCATATGCATTTATTACATCATTTGTATCAAATTTTTATCATCATGGTGTAAATAGTGAATGAATTGTTGTGAAGGTGAATTTGCTTCTCTTTTCTTGATTTTATTATGGTTTTATAGTATCTGGACTTGTAATGATCCTCTTGGCCATTTTCTCAATTTGTATGTATTTCGAACATTTCAGCTCTTCCCCAATGGCTATAGGTCATTTATGACTTGTTGAAACTGCCGGCTCGATTATTAAATAGTTTATTTGGGTTTAGGCTCATTTTTATATTTTGGAGCTTTTTTTATTTAGAATTTGGTCTTAGATAAAAAATCCTAGTAAATGACCTCAAATGAGAAGTTTGACCTTTTCAACAGCGTTGGAACATTGATTTTAGGCTGGGGGACCCTTGATTCAGGTATGAGTCTTCTACACTACTGTTGGGCTATATGGATGATTATATGATAAATAGAACTATAGGTGTAGGACCTACATTTAGTCAAAGTAATCTTGAATGAAAGTTTTGACAATACCATTGAGTCTGGAGCATTGAATTCGGTATAGTAGCATAGTTTATTTGCGCACCTGAGGTTTCAAATGAATTCGATTGGAGTCCATTTGGACTTAGAAAAATCTGATGCCTGGAATTAACTGGTGTGATCGATTAAGCGATACATGGGTCCCTTAAGCAACCATCTCTGGTCCCCTCAGTTGCTTAAGCGATAACCCCATCACTTAAGACAAGGTTGCTTAAGTGAACGGTCAACCTTCCATTGGGGATTACTTAAAAAATCTTTGGGTCGCTTAAGTGATGATCACTTAAGTGAATCCCACTGGTGTTATATCACCTTCCTCATCTGATTTTTCCCTTATTTTCTCAATCTATTTTCACCATTTTAGAGAGCTTTGGAAGAGGAAAAGTATGGGCAATCATCCATTGATCTAAGAAAAGTTAACTCAACACTCCTTGGTAATTTCCCATTACTTTTCCATATTAAATTCCATTATTTTTTTAATAAATTTTTAGATTTAGACCTTAAAATTCTTAAACTTTAAGGGGTGATTTGAGATTCGATTTGCACTCCGATTGTGCTCCACTTTTGAGCATACATTCCTTGTCCTTTGAGGGATTTTATGACTTATTCAATTTTGGATTTTGTTTACACGTCCCAAAGGCCTGTTATTGACCTAAATTTTGACCCTATCCTTTATACATCAATATAGATCTTGTTTTACTCCTTGTGACATGTAGGTTACTAGTTTGATAGCATGGAAGCATTTTAAGATCATGGAGCAAAGGTGGATAATTTGTGGGTGTTTCAAGATTTGCGGTTTGGCATTGAGGAAGGGTTTTGTATACTTTTTTCATGAGATAGTATATTATGTATGTTGCATGTTAGATAGAGATGTTAGGGCGTGTTTATAGGTAGAACGCCATGACTTTGCCTAAATTATGAGTTCAGGGAGTACAAGAGTGAATTAACCCTTAAGATGAAATACTTGTTATGCTTTTGAAATCCTTTTTCCTAAGGTTACTATCATGTTAGACATAGTTAAGGAAAATAACCCCTTTATTATAAGATTTAATACTTGACTCTGTGGTTTATGATGGTTTCCCCAGATTATGTTATGGTAATACCAGTTATATATTATTGGTTCCAAGGTCATGATTGTGGTATTAATTAAATTTTGGGTGAATGGTTTATCCTTGTAAAGGACGTGGTTTAGTATATTAACATTTAGATTCTTGTAGTGCATTGCATGGATACTGGTGATGGCCTTGCACAGATTCGGTACATTCATGCTCGCTAAATGGTATGATTTCAACCAAAATATAGTTTTACAACTATTTTTCCTAAAAAGATATTTATTCCCACTATTAAGATTTAAAACAAACTATTTTATAATGACAATCAGACCAACTTAATGAATAATTTATGAGTTTTTGAGACTAAAAATGATGTTTTAGAAATTTGAATAAGATTGATTTCAGTTCACAGTTTTTCTACTATTTACTTCTGTCGAGAGATATTAGGACCCTTTCTACACTTTTATGAGGATTTAGTCCCAGAGTTTACATCATGCAAAGGATTTATGGAGTTATATTCTTTTAGCTATGATTTGAATTCGTGCATTTATTTTATATACTTATCTTCAATATTGGATGAAGTAGATTGATGATAAGGATAATTATTAGAAATCCTAGATAGAGTTTAGGTTGGTGTGAACGGGTACTCCCGAACCCCATAGGGGCCCCTTCATTTTTGTGAGCTATCTTACCAGATAAAAAAGGATGCTGTAGGTCCTGCCTTAGCGAGTCATCAAGTTGGAGGTTATATTATGACACTTGGATCAGTTATAGTGTTATGGATTTACTTTGCATTCATTCTTGCATGCTTATTACATATCACCAATATATTGTTTGATCTCTAGATTTATCAGCCTTATAGAGGGTTACATCGGTATACATTATGAGTACTGTTTATTGTGTCCTGTGCTGATTGATCCTACTGGGTTATGAGGCCCAATTAGGTATTATACATCCGTACCAGCTGATTAATTTATTATTATTATTATGGTTAGTTTTTGGTAGGATGATTATAAATTGGTACTGAGATTCAAAATATGATTCTAATTCCTTTCTCTTACAATTATTTTATCATGGATAATTATCTCATAGTTGGACATTATGGTTATAAATCTTGATTATCCTAGTACTAATTCATACTGTGATTAACAGACCTAAGATGCTAGTATGACTTTCTTAGGTTGTATATACATATATGTATATAGCTATAGTATTATCATATATCCCTCTTTTTCTTCGTTTATTCATATTATATATTCATCCTTTGGCCTTGTATACTATTATATATCCTTCTTCTACCCTTTATTTGTATATTATCTAGGATATATGGTATAGTACTTTAGTTATTGATTATGGTTAGGCTTAAATAGTTCATCCTTATTACCTCTGTAATCTTATTATATTAGCTTCTTAGTTATTTGGGTGTTACTTTACATTCCTGCTGGTGTGTTATGTGTATTTGTATTATCTTTGGATGTCAATCGACAATTGCCTCTTGAGTACCACGTGTTTGGTACTAATACTACACTTCTACAACCTACAAATCATAATAAGGGTTCTCACCATTATTTTGTGTATCATGAGAAGCAACTATGCATCAGAGATTTAGGATGAGATCCTAGCATTTGGAGTACTGCTATCCTCTGCTTATAAATTAGACCAATCTCTATGTCGTATTCAGAGATTGGTTGTATCGATATATTTATTTTGTATTCTTGTTGTATTAGAAGCTCTTATACAAATTCCACCTGGTTTGGGGACTACCTTATATATAAATATATTAGTTTTTTATTATAATTATTTTATATTTTTTTTCATTTCTCTTGATAATTTGTTACTAGAAGTTTCAGACTACGGGTTGGCTTACCTACTGGTGTTTTTTATTAATTTCCATCATAACCTAAGAAATTGAGTCATGAAAAATTGGTATTAGAGCCTAGGTTTACTGGTGTGGTGGTACAAGATCTTGGTGTCTAGTAAAGTCCTGTGGATGGGGGCAGGGACATATATAACCTATATTTTGGAGGCTATAGCTCATTTTTAGGAAATTCTATTCCAGATTCTTTGTCTTGAGTTTGTATTTCTATGAACCTCAAGTACATTATTTGACTCTATTATGTACTAGATGGGTGAATGAGATTATTGATTGATGAAGATGGGACATTAACACGTGCCTCTAGAGTTTCAACACAACACTAGACTAGGGAGATACAGATTGACATTAAGGATTTTCAGTATCAACCATTTAGGGCAACCCAGGCTCCAGTAGAGTTTGCAACCACTTTAGCCTTTCAAGAATTGGTACTGGAGATTTCAAGCCTTTTACGAGCACCTTACAGCTAGAATGACATTTAGTTCATCAAGTAGTTCTCAGGCCAGAGTTGGGTTTGTTTGTGTGCAACAGGGTTCCTTGTCAATTTTAGAGTATGAGTTGGCTTTCTTGAGTGGGCTAGGCATATATATATGCTATATCCTTTAAAGCATAAGATGGTGTATGGGTTTACTAGAGGACTAGCTTTGCCACTCTATTTGGAGTCAAAGCATTTGATAGTAGTTGGATTTTTTCTCCTAGGTTATTGGTCATGTGAGGGCCATCGAGAGATCATGTATTGAGTTTTATGGAGGGAATGGTAACATACTATGTCATCAATGTAGTGCTATTTTTATACGACTCGTGAGTGAGGATCCTCTCAGTGGAGGTCAAATTTACTTCCAGCCTATCAGTTCTAAGCAGTTAGCATCTCAGTTTATTGGCGACTCTCAAATAATACATAGAGTACTCATTGCATTTGGCAGTCTTAGGTATGGATATTTAGGTCATGAAAGCTATTTAGAATCATAGGGTGCAGTACCTCAAAGTATTCTAGGAGCTTTCCATAGTTATAGTGAGATAAATCATTGGTTTAGAGAGTGATTAAGATGTGAGTTGGTTGCTTAGACAGAGTTAGTATATGTTTCTCACTGGCGTAGGGCTCGTGAGGTATGTTGTGATTTTCAGGGGATGGTCATTCCAGTAAGTAGTGCCCTCTGCGTTAGTTAGCTAGCTAGTTATACCCAACTCATATTTGTCGCTAGGTTAGGGATTCAAATATTTGCTATGACTACAGATAGTTTGGTCATTGATCTAGAGAGAGTCTCAAATATGGGACTATTAGTTATTCAGCTTGTCTAGATTAGATTTATAGTATTGTGGTATCTTCGGCTATAAAGAGTGAACTTATTACTTCAATTGATGATTTTGATGATCAGTTCGAGTTTGGACTCGCTTAGATTTATAATCTCTTAGGCACGTCAGCCATGTGACTTTGGACTCCACTATTATAGGTGCATCTTTTATTTTTTTCCTTTACCTTTTTATATGAGTGTATTAGGGTTTTCATACCCATGAATTATTGTGTGTGTGGTAGGTTTACAATTATTGTTGTATGCCTTGGTGTAGAGTTTATGCTCATATGACTATCCTCGTAGATAATTTCTTTTATTTATAGATAAAATAGATCAATGTGATATTTTCCTTGAGTTGTACTATTTAGGTTTTAGTCTCATTTATCGTGGCATATTGGCCTTCTTATGGACCTACAATGGTACTTTCTATTGATTTTTATTTTGGTACCACCTACTCTTTATATAGATATTTGTATTGCTGTTGTTATTTTTTTCATTATTTCATCTTGATTGATCCTCGCTTGGTTGATGACTAGACTAGCATTATCTAGCTAGAATCCTTTATTTTTTTAGTTTTGATTTATGGCCAAGGCGGTTAGCTTGATTGGAGGATTTCTATTTTGTAGCATAGTGAAATTAGTCATTTTCCTCTTTGATTGGCAAGGCTAGATTAGTCATTGATTGGGTTATGGTAGTGAAGGTAAATTAACCTTCTATGGTTCTATTATAGTTTTAGAGTTGGCAATTTGGTTATATTGCTCATTTTGAGTTTAAGATTCTAGGACATGCTTTTTGGTTTGCTAAGATTTTAGCGTTGGCTATCCTTCTCTATAGCCCATTTCTGAGGTTAACCAGTTTGGGATTTGTTCTTTTGATTTGACTAGTTGATCGCCTGGTAGTGGTCTTGATATAAATGTCCAGAGGTCTTGGATCCGCTTTTCAAGCTTGTTGGGTTTACCTCCAAGTTATAGCTTTGATCTTAGTATTAGTATAGAGTTGGTTCTTACTCTAGAGGAGTTATGAGAGGTAGAGATAGCTAATCTTTCTTTTGACCACTTTTTAAGTTGGTAAATTGGGTATTCATTGCCTAGATAAAGTATTGAATTGTCCAATTTTTGGATAATTTTTCATTTTTTGAGTTGCTAGAGTTTTGGCTATTACTAGTATAGTCTACAACCTTGGTGAGTTCTTTGGCATGTTTTGGTATTTCATGCCCTCTAATATATATAGAGTTGATTGCTTGTGCTTTCTGCATGTGGTTTATCCTTTGTCCTGATATTTTTCTTCATCTATGTTTCAATTTTAGCCTAATATGATCTAGTGGGCATGTGTCTAATTTGGATAATAAGGTCGATTTAGGTATTTGGCCTTAGTTTAGACTTGTTGGATCAATTTAGATTTGATGTCTTAGAATGGCGGCTTGGAGGTTATGATGTATTTGGAGTATGGATGCTTACTCATCTATAGGATTGGTTTGAATAGTTAAGATAGGGAAGTTCAACCTTGGTGTTGAGATTCATCTGGAAGTTGTAGAGGTTGGGTGCAACCTTCATTTTCAGAATTATCTCAGTTGGGATTGCATCTATAGGATGGCTAAGCCTACTCCTTGTCTACCTAATTGGTCATCTTTAATTTTGATGGATGTGATTGATAGGTGTTAAAATGATAGTCCTTTGGAACGGTATTGGTTCCTTTATCTTGACCTTAGTTTTTAGCTATCATTGGAATTTTGGATGATCTACTCAGCAGGAGTAGTATTCTTGAGTAGGATTTAGCATGATTTATTCCTCAGTTGGTGGATATCCTGGAGAAGATCATTCTATGTTGAGTGTTTGTGCTTCAGACTCTTGGTTATAAATTTTTAGGGTCATTCAGACCAGTTGTAGCATTGAAATAGATTGATGACCATGGTGATCTCCATTTATATGCCCTAGTAGTGGTTTATGGGCTTATCCTTATGTTTTCCATTGTGGATGTTGGTGGCTCAACTTAATTTCTTCAAAGATCATGCGATGGAGTTGCACGAATAGGTATGGGGTGACCAATTGGGTAGTTCAAAGTAGATAGTAGGTTTGGAAAGGCAAAAAAGAGCTATATTTAGGTATTGGAGTTGGTTACATGAGTCATTCCTTGGATTGTCATTGGTTTGGATGGTTTTATACATGGTTGTGCCAACATTATGTGGTATCAGTGTGTTGTGATTTTAATTTTCGTGCATGAGCGTTCCTCAGTTCGGCTAGAGGCCAATTGGTTGTTGAGGTTAAGTTTTAGCTGTTTGAGAAATGAAGAAGGAAAGTTGGTTGAAGAAGGGATACCTATGGTAAAATCACTTGGAACTAAAATTTCTTCGTAGAGGTTATTTGAGGAGTCTTGCTCGAAGCATACAGGCCTAGTACCTCATCCCTTTGAGTTTTCATGCCCCTCCTATCCATTGAATTTTACAGATGAAAGTCCTTTTAGTAGTAGATATTGCAATGACCTCTAGGTCATTTCCTTTATTTAGGTGCATTTCCAGTGTTTCGAGCCTTCCTGCATCGGCTACAGGTTATTTATGACTTGTCAGAATTGTTAGTTTGGTTATCGTATAATTTATTTTGGTTTTAGGCTTAGTTCCCTATTTTGGAGCTTTTTTTGTTTACGATTTGTTCTCAGATAGAACTCCTAGTAGATGACCTCGGATGAGAAGTCCAATAACGCCATCAGCTTTGAAATATTTAATTTAGTCTAGGGGTACCCTTAGTTCAGGTCTTGAGGCTACCAGACTCGTGATGGGATATTAGACGGATTATATAAGAAATAAAACTATCGGTGTCCACCCAATATTTAGGCAAATCGATCTCGAGTAAAACTTTTGATGATTGTGTTTGGAACTTTGAATTTGGTATGGTAGCATAGTTCATTTGTATGCACAGGGTTTTGAATAAATTTTAAGCACCCGATCGGAATCCATTTAGACTTAGAACAATTTGATGCCTGGCATCATCTGGTGCGATCGCTTATGTGACCAAACCTAGTCCTGTAATTACTTAATCAAAGATCCCATCACTTAATTGAAGGTCACTTAAGCTACACTATGTTGCTTAATAGAAAGGTCAACCTACCATTGGGGATCGCTTAAGCGATCTTTGGGTCACTTAAACGAATCCCACTGGTGTTATATCACCTTTCTCACTCGATTTTCCCCTTATTTTTTGAATCTATTTTCACTATTTTTATAGCTTTTGAATAGGGAAAGAGTCGGGAATCATCTGTTGAGCTAAGGTAAGTTGATTCAACACTCCTTAGTCATTTCTCATTACTTTTACCCATTAAATTCCATCATTTTCATGTAAATTCTTAGATTTAGGTCATAAAATTCCCAAAATTTAATGGTTGATTTGAGACTTGATTTGCGCTCCATTTGTCCTCAAGTTTTGAGCAAACATTTTTTTTGTCTTTTGAGGGATCTCATAATAGATTTAATTTTGGATTCCGTTTGTGCATTTTGCAAGCCCATTCTTGATCTGAATTTTGAACTGATTCTTTATATAGGAATAGGGGTCTCGTTTTACTCCTTATGACCTATAGGTTACTATTTTTTTTATAGCATGTTGGTATGTCAGGATTATGAAACAATTCAAATGATTTATGGGAAATTCAAGGATCGAAGTAGGTTTTTGAGTACTCTTCTTCACGATATAGTGTATTATATATGTTGCATGTTAGATAGCGACGTTAGGGTGTGATTATGGGTATAACACCGTGTCTTAGGCTAAATTATGAGTTTGAGGAGTAGAATGGGAATCAACCCGGAATGTGAAATACTTATTATGCTTTTAGAATTCTATCACCGTAGGTTACTAGCATGTTAGACATAGTTGAGGTTAACAACCTAATAAGCTTTAATACTTAAATTGGTGGTTTATGAGGGTCTCCCTGAATTATGTTATAGTTATACCGATCATATATTATTGGGCCCAAGGCCGTGATTATTATATTAGTTGAATTTTGGGTGAGTGATTTATCCTTGTAAATGACGTGATTTAGTTTGTCAACATTTAGATGCTTTTAGTGTATTGCGTGGATACTGGTGATGGCTTTTTATAGATTCGGTACATTTATGCTCACTAAATGGTACGATTCCAACTAAAAATATGGTTTTACTACTATTTTTCCGGAAAAAGAGATTTATTCCTGCTTTTTACTTTTACATAGAACCTTTCATAGTGGGAATCATACCACCTTAATGAATATTTTATGATCTTTTGACACTAAAAATGCTTTTTTGGATATTTGATTGAGATAAATTCTAGGTCACGATTTTACTACTAACTACTTTGGTCGAGAGAGATTATGACTCTATCTACACTTTTATGATTATTTAGTCCTGGAGTTTATCCTGGGTGAAGGATTTAAGGACTTACACTATTTTATTCATGATTTGAGTGTGTGTATTTATAATATATACATCTCTTTGGTATTGGATGAAATAGATTAATAATGATTATTATTATCAAAAATCCTGGATAGGATTAGGTCGGCGTATATGGGTACTCTCAAACCCCTTAAGGGACCTTTTGTCTGTGAGCCATCGTGTCGGAGAAGAGAGGTTGTGGTATGTCCTACCTTTGTAAGCAGTCGCGCTGAAGGAGGTGTATACACTAAATTATATTATGATACTTAGATCATTTACGGTGTTATAGATTTAATTTGTATTCATTCTTGCATGCGCATTGTCTATGAGTAATGTTTGTTGTGTGTTGTGTGTTTGTCGAGCCTCCCGAGTTATGAGTCTCGATTTAGGTATTATTTTTCCGAACTATCTAGTTACTTCATTATTATTATTATTATGGCTAGTTCATGGCATACTAATTATCGACTGGTACTGAGACTTGTGGTATGATTCTTAGTCCTTTCTCTTATGAGTATTTTATTATGGATAATTATCTCATGGTTGGACATTATGGTTATAGGCCTGATTATGCTAGTATTAGTTAATATTACATTTAGTAGACCTAAGATGCACATATGACTTCCTTAGGTTGTACCTTTGAATTAGTCTTTTATAGGTGTGTGTATGTATGTGTGTGTATATATAGCTATAGTATTGCCGAATATCCCTCTCTTACATTGTTTATTCATGTTGATATTCATCCCTTGGCGTTGTATACTACTATATATCCTTTTTTGACCCTTTATTTTTCTATTAGCCAGTGATATATGGTATAGTGCTTTAGTTCTTGAGTATGGTTAGGCTAGAATAGTTCATCCTTATTGCCTCTCTACTCTAATTATGTTAGGTTCATGGATACTTGGGTTGTACATTACATTCCTGCTTACATTTTATCTATATTTGGATTATCTTTGGAACTTAGTCGATAATAGCCTCTTGAGTAGCACGTGGTTGGTACTCATGCTGCACTTCTGCAGCCTGTAGACCATAGTACGGGTTCTCACCATTGTTGTGTGTATCATGAGGAGCATCTATGCGTAAGAGATTTAGTGTGAGCTCCTAGCATTGAAAGTATTATTATTCTTCTTCTTATAGATTAGACTTATCTCTATGTCATATACAGAGATGGGTTATATCCGTATATTTATTCAGTAGTGGATATTGTATTCTTGTTGTATTCAAAGCTTTTATACTCATTCCACTAGATTTTGGGACTGTCTTATATATATGTATATTAGTTGTTTATTATATTTATTTCTCATTTTCCTTTTATTTCTCTTGGTAGTCCATTACTAGCAGTTCCGAACTATGAGCTGGCTAACCTATTGCTAGGTTATAGTAGGTGCCATCATGATCTGCGATATTGGGTCGTGACAGGACTTGACTTATTCATGCTATTCTTGCTATATATATATATATATATATATATATATATATATATTAGCTGCTTATCTATTTTTGCTTTCTTTAAGCTGAGTAGTAACTATGATATATTTTGGAATCAAGAAAAAGGGTTCATATTAAGTTAGTCAATGATGTTGTTGAGTATGTGTGGAGTCGTAGTCACACTTGTTTTCTTTCTGTACCTAGTCGTGCAAGTTCTTAGTCAGACATAAAGCCGATGATTAGTAGCGGTGTTGGAGCTTGTTTCATTAGCTGTGTCTACACCGTAGGTATGATCGACACTTGGAATTGTGAGTAGCCCTAAATGAACCATTGGCGTAGCATATTTATAGAACAATAAATATGGAAACTAAAGTTGAGCGTGGACTAAAGTCATGACTAAATTTTTTAAATCAAAAGATGTCTAAAATACTTAATAACTAATGTTTGTCAAGCCTGTAATAACTTAATGAAATAAGTTGTCGGGACAAGGCCTCCAGTGACCTATAAAGACAAAAACTAAGTCTGTACTAAAAGAGAGTAAAAAAAAACAAACTATGCTAATCCTCAAAATAATAAGGACCCACCAACTTCTGAGTAGGAATCTGAATCTATCTAGTCATAAGCTTGAGAATGAGCTATAAAATCAATGAAAACATATAACACAAGGAAAATATATGATTAGTGCATGTAAGGTAATATGTATGTAATATTAAGGATAAGCACTTTAAATCATATAATGTTCTTTAGAAATTGAAATAGATTTTCATAAGCAAAATGAGCAAGATAATAGTCGATGTAGATAAAACCATAAAATAAGAGTTTTTGAAAATATATATCTAAAATTACACTATCTATAACTACATAAGTGGTTATATAAAATACGCTTTCAGAATAAATTGAAGTTTTTAAATTACAGATTTTTACTACCGATATCTATCATGTGAGTTCATGATGTCCAATGCCTAACCCATTTGGGAGGCCTCCACTGCCAGGGTATAGAACCCTTCTATCTATATGTAGATCTACCCAAGTTATCCTTTTGGGTCAAGACTGATCAACCGACTTGTGGTATGATCATATATCCTATGGTGGCATATAGTTATAGGATTTAGGTTTGCAAAACTTGTATCCTCTCGGTATGATCAACCGACATATGGAATGATCTGCCCAATTCTATAATCATACGCTCATTAATGTATAAATTTCTATCTACTTAACAGTAATAATTATCTTTACAAAAAATCATCTTTTCAAGGACTATACTCATGATCAACGCTTCTATGAGTTTATATCAATTCTATCAACTTCATGATAACTAAACCCCTTTTGAAAACATGCTATGAAAGAAGATTCAAGGAAATCACATGAAAATCATATCTAAATTTTAAAGGAACTGCAATGTTAGCTTTCTAAATTCATAAACTCTTTCAAGCACATACTAGAATATCAATAGGCGAAAAAAGATTTCAACTTTCATATAATTTAATAGCTTTCAAGGGTAAGCATCAATAAACTCAATCCAATTTTTAAAATAAGGGAAATTACGGACATGGTTTTAAAAGCACTAACTTAAACTTCTAATAAAGACACTTTAAAATTGTTGACGTGAGGATTTAAGGAATTCCTACATACCTTAGAAAGATTTAAATCCTTGAAGAAGAACTTGGACTAAAAACCTTTGAGATTTTCGTTGAAGGAAATCCTTTTTGTGTTCTTGAAGTTGGAAAGAAAGAGAATGAGAAAATATCTAATTTCTCTAAGTTTAGGATAAATTTAAGGGTTTAATTCAGGTTTGGGAAGGTTAACTGAGGGTAAAAGGACCAAAGTAACCCTAGGAGATGTCTGGCGCACTGCAACTCCCACCGTAGAGGAGAGGTTGCCACCCTGCGCCTCTCAACTTTGGGGCAAACTATTAGATCCAATCAAAATGCTGCATAGTGCGGGTCCCACTATGGGACCTCCTTCATGCTACTCAAAGTTCTCTTCTTCAGTTCAAATATACTTTTAAGTACTAAAATACAACCCAAATGATCTCCAACCATTCAAAGGGTCAAATGAATTAAATTAACAAGTCTATACTGATGGAAAATTACTACGGTCATGATTGAACTTGGGGATGTTACAATACCTACCCCTTGGGATTATTCATCCTCGAATGAAGGCAAAAGTAGAATGAAGAAATGCACAAAACTCTCTTGCTTTATGATGCGACCCGAATCGAGGCCTTGTTGTAATGGGCATCCCAAGTCCAACCCGGACCGAGGACCACCACATTTACCCAACCCAACCACCAAATGCATACCCTGAGATGCGTAGATCCTGAACATATAACAAAATGGTGTATTCTTACCAATTTGGACTCTGGGATAGGTCCATAACTATGACCAACCCAATCGAGTCCAACCATCTAATAACCAATACCAAAACCAAAATAGTAAACAAGTATGAGTCCATAACATAAAAGGATGGAACAATCAAATAAACTGTCCAGCGGTATCAACCCCAATACCAATTCCAATACTAAAGCTAACACCAATACCTATACCGCCCATTCCAACCCATAGTAGTTCAATAAAGCCTTTAACCAAAAATAAAACAATATCTAGTTGGGACATGCCCCCAACCATAGCAAAAAACAATGTCTATGAAATAACTAAAGTATGTAAGGACATCTATGATATGAAATTGAACCTTCCGAAATATGGAAGATCACCACTTCAGTTCGACTGAGCTGATCCCGAATCTGATTACTAAGCAGGAGGAGTAGAATAGCCGATTCCTGCATCACTTGAGGATACAACTGCCCTGAGAGGAGTTAGCAGGTGAAAGACACCAAGTACTTAGGATAAGGATACAATAATGCCAACCTTGAAAACCAAGAAAACCAACCATATACATTCACAACCATACATACATATCTATAACCATGTTAGGAAAGAGAACCGGGTTTAGCATGCTTTTAAAATCATTAACCTGGGTATATGTAGCTTAACCATCCTAGAACTACCCATGGTCTATATGGGTCTAGTGTAACCCCTGAATGAGCTCGAATTCATGTAGCCATATGAACCAAAGATACTATAGGAGTAGGGGATTCTCGAGTACCCTTCGCTCTCCATGATACATATGTACAAGTGTACTTAGGGGATTCCCGTGTACCCTGTAAGTATCATATATGGTCGTCATGATCAAACCTCATGTCGGCTAACATGAGTTTCCAGTGTCCATCCATTAGACTCACACCTTCACAGTTATCTATCACACCCCGCCATTATTGCCCATTTAAAACCATTACCACACAACCAAACCACCATTCCAATTATTATTAACCAAGGCTATAAGTAGTGGTATCGTCATACCGACTATAGCTTGCAAGAAATGTCCTTAGCCAACCTTTATAGAAGCAGGAATTCCTATTTACGTATAAATTACATTATTAAGTTGACTTGGTGGAATCCCATGTACCTCACAAGTGATCATTATTATGTTATATTAGGGGATTTCCTTGTACCCAACAAGGATTTCAATTAGACCGACCATAACCACCAATACCATTCCCTTTAACCATTCCAAACCATTTAAACCATTTAGGGTTACATTACAAAGTTATACCATATAATAGTTCCATTAAAAGTCCAAGAATATAGTACAAGGATTCTCATTGGCATTTTATCAAACCCATTGGTGGCGTAGTGTTCCCAAAATAAAAACCAAGTACCAATAAACTATTTCCATTAAACCAAATCTCTAAACCACCATTAAAACATGTAAATCCACAATTAAAACATGGGAAAACCATAACCAAACATTTATAACAAAAAAACCCCAACATATATTTAATTTCCCAAAACCATACAATATTTATGCAGTGAAAAAAATTCATAAAATATGCCTTTAGTTGGAACTAACAATGAGGGAGGAGCAACATGCCTTAGATTGAGAAGAAGATGAGAAGAAATCACTCCTATAAGCCTTAATTGACCACCTTTAAGTAAACCCTAGATTTTACTTAACGCAAGAGCCCTGAGAGATTTTGAGAGAGTTTAGAGTGTTTGATTAATTACAAATAGGTTATTGAAGCCCTAAAAAGGTGTTTTAAGTTGTGGGGTCCCAAGAAGTTATAACGTGAAATATCCAAAATACCCCCAACTTAAATTGTATTAATATTTCATAGGAGGGTATGACCACCCCCTCATCCGTACCCTAGGGTAAGAGTGGTACCGACAATTCGTACCCCAAGATAAATCCCAACCCCTACACTAACCAACCTACGACTCCAAATCCCCTCTCATACCAAATCATATGATTGGTACCTATAAACTGTACCCTAGCTAGAATAGAATCACCAAGGTTAAGCATAGGACATCATACGAGTTGTATCATATGACTTGCACCCCATCATATGACCCTTATAGAGAAGTCGTTCCTTTGACAGTAGCCAATTCAACCACACTGATCAATATATAATTGATGACCCATAAATCGTATCCCAACATACAACTAGTACCCCTAGTTGTATGATATCTAGAGAGTTTGAAACTCAGGAAATTTTTTAAGGACCAAAACCCCAGGCATTTCAGTGTCCCCCACTAGGATCATTCATCCTCGAATGATGGAAAAGGTAGTACAAATACGAATTACACCCCAACATAACTATTCCAACCTTTAACTAAGTTAGAAAATAAGTTTGCGAGGAAATCAACCTTTCTTTAAACAAGTTAGAAAATAATGATGTGATCAAGAACACATACCTTCCGTACGAATATCTGGAGCAGAAAATAAATGGGGATACTTGGACTTTATGTCCTCTTCTACTTCCTAAGTAGCTTCTTCCACCTTGTGGTTCTGCCATAGAACCTTAACCATAGCTACATCCTTGGTCTAGAACCAATAAATATGTCAATCTAAGATCTCAACCGGGATCTCTTCATAAGATAGAGAATCCAAGATACCATATCCTTCCAAAGGAACAACTGATGAAGGATCACTTATACACTTTCTTAGCATAGAGACATAATATACCGGATGAATGAAGTTCAAACTAGAAGTCAACTCCAATTCATACGCAAAATTACCAACCCTCCATAAAACCACATAAGGAACAACATACTGGGCACAAAGCTTTTCTTTATTTCAAATGACATTACTCCCTTTATGAGAGACACCTTTAAGAATACCCTATCCCCAACCTCAAACTCCAAGTCCCTATGCCTTACATCTACATAAGACTGTTGGCAACTTTGGAAAACCTTAAGCCTATCCTGAATCACCTTTACCTTATCCATATCCTGATAAACCAAATCTAGGCCAAACTTATCTGCTTTACCAAGGTCAAACCACCCAATAGCAGATCTACATATCCTACCATACAATGCCTCAAAAGGGGCCATCTCAATGCTAGAATGGTAGCTATTATTGTAACAAAACTCTACAAGAGGTAGATTCTCAACCAAATTACCACCATAATCTATCACCCATGCATGAAGCATATCTTCTAATGTCTTAATAGTCCTTTCTTCTTGCCCATTCATTTGTGGGTGAAAAATAGTACTCAGATTAACCTTAGTACCCAATCCCTTCTAAAATGACCACCAAATTGAGATATAAACTACCTTCTAGGATAAGAGATAATCAAAATAGGTAGTCCATTAAGCTTCACAATATCATGAAGATACAACAACACATAATCCTAATCCAAAAAAATAGTCCTCACTGGCAAGAAGTGATCCAACTTTGTCATCTTATCCATGATGACCCAAACTGAATCAAATTAATTTCGAGATCAAAGAAAACCAATAAGAAATTCCATATTGATCATATCCCATTTCCATTATAGAAATTCAATCTCCTGATACAATCCCCCATGCCTTATGTGTTCAATTTTCACTTGTGGATACACCAAACATTTGGCTACCAAATTATCCACATCCTTCTTCATACCATTCCACCAATATATCTCCTTGAAATCATGATACATTTTTTTAAATCAAAATAAACAATATAGCGTGATTTATATAACTTGGATAATACCCTTTCTTGTTAACCATTGACATCAGGAACACATAATCTCCCTTGGTACCATAAGGTACCATCACTACTGATCTCAAATACCATTACCTTTGGCCACCTACATCACCCTTGATTTTCATCAAGACAAGTTCTAGAATTTCCTTCTCTTTGATCTCTAGACCAAGAGATGACCGAATCACTTCCTGTACAAACATACCACCATTCTCAGAGTACAATAAGTGAACTCCAAGATTATCCAAGTGATCAATATTCTTCACCAACTCTCATATCTCCTTATTTGCATGAGCTAAAATCACCATGGACAACTTATTAAGAGCATAAAAAACAACATTGGCCTTGGCTGGATGGTTGTGAAGACTCATGTCATAATCTTTGAGAAGCTCAAGCCATCTCCTCGGCCTAAGATTAAACTCATTCTGAATGAACACATGCTATAGACTATTATGATCAAAAAAGATGTCCACGTGCTCTTCATACAAATAGTGCTGCCATATTTTCAATCCAAACACTACCACCCTACTGACGCCTATGACCCAATAACTTTAGGTAAGGAGCACTAGTTGTAGAAAAAAAACTAGAACTCCTCCACTTCCCCCCTAGCCACTTATCACCATCCCGACCATATTATTGTTGACACCCTACTCAGAGAACCTAAACTTCTTACCCTGCCTTTCCCCTATATCTACTTGCTTTCTCTTTTCCTCCTCTATTTATTGCATATGAACAAATAATCTAGAAATATCCATGTCCTTGATTAGCAATGTAGCCTTGCTTTAAAGGATCACCTCATGAGATAGTCCTAAAGTAAACTTTCTCATCTCAACCCTCATATCAGACACCAATTCCGGATCATGCCTAGATAACTAGTGAAATTTCAAGGCATATTCCTTAATCGACATTTCTCCCTATAGTATATTAACAAATTTCTTCGCTTTTGCTTCCCTCATCTCCAGAGGAAAAAAGTAATCTAGGGATTTATTAGAGAAAGTCTCCCACAGAGAAGAATCATCAACCTCACCCCTTGCTTGATCCCATTCCTCGTACCATTGGTTCACCATATTCTTTAGCTGATATGGAATAAAATTTACCCTTCTATATTCGTGACCTCCATCACCCTGAAGATCTTTTCCATCTCATCCAGAAGACCCTAAGGATCCTTCTCCAGATTAAGACCATTAAAAGTTGGAGAACTCATTATCATATATTGTTTAACCTTTGTGGCCTCAAAAAATGCAATACTAGATGCACCATGCTCAGCCTAAGAAACTACCAATTGAGCAATCATATGAATCAATTGATGAAACTCCACATTCATCATATTAGCTTGAGAAGCCTAAGGTGAACTATAAAAAAATAGTGGAAATCTAGAAATATCAGGTACTGGACCCCTATACTAAGTATGGATCCCCTGAGTAGATTGTGTCCCATCAATATCATCCCTAGTTGGGCATGATCTAAAAAGCTAACAAATAAATTTAGAAGAAATTCTAAGACTTAGACTCCAAGCTTAAAAATAGAACACAAAGAAGAGAAATAGTTCCTAAATGCCTTGTAGCCTCTACCTTATGAGTTTAGTGTGCTACATACCATTAAAAGAGACTCTACTCGACACGGCTTTGTAGACTTCCAATTGACCATGAACCTAAAGCTCTGATACTAACATGACATTACCCAAACCTGGGCCTTGTTGTAATGGGTATCCCAAGTCCAACTAGGATTGGGGACCACCCACGTTACCCAACCCAACCACCAAATGCAAACCGCGAGTCGGATAGATCTCAAACATATAACTAGATAACATATTCATACCAATCCAAACATTAGGATAGGTCCATAACCATGACCAACCTAAGCTAGTCCAACCATCCAACACCCATCCAATAACCAATACCAAAAATAAAAAATAACCAAGTATAAGTTCATTTCTTAAAAGGATGGAACAATCATAAATATAGTCTAATGGAATCAACCCTAATACCAATGCCAATTCAAAGGCTGACACCAAAACCTACATCACCTATTCTATCCCATAGTAGTTCTACAAAGCCTCTAACTAAAAATAAAATAATATACAATTGGGACATTTCCCCAACCATAGCCAAAACCAATGTCTTTGAAATAACCAAAGTATGTAAAGGCATTCATGATATGAAATAGAGACTTTTAAAATATGGAAGATCACCAATTCAATCCAATTTAGCTAATCCCAAATACGGTCACTAACTAGGAGGAGTAGAATGGCTAATTCCTGCATCGCTTAGATACAAATACCCGAAGATAGGTTAGCGAGTGAATGCTAGCAAGTACTCAGGATGAGGATAAAATAATGCCAACCTTGAAAACCAGTAAACCAACCATACTCATTCACAACCATACATATATATTTATAACTATGCTGGGAAAAAGAACTGGGTTTAGCATGCTTTTAAAACCCTTAACCTGTGTATATGTATCTTAATCATCCTAGAACCACCCATGAGCTATATGGGTCAAGTGTAACCCCCTGAAAGGTCCCTAATACATATAGCCACACAAATTGGAGATACCATAAAAGTAGTGGATTCTCGAGTACCCTTTGCTCTCTATGATCCATATGTACGAGTGTACTTAGGGTATTCCTATGTACCCTATAAGTATCATATCTAGTTGTCATGACCAGTCCTTGTATTGGAAAATATGAGTTTCTAGTGTCTGCCATTGGACTCACACCTTCACCGTTAGCTATCACACCCTGCTATTATTGCTAATTTAAATCCATTACCAAACAACCAAACCACCATTCCATTTATTATTAATTAAGGTTATAAGTAGTGGTATCGTCATACCGACTATAGCTTACAAGTAACATCCTAAACCAACCTTTTATATTAGAAAGGATTCCCATGTACCCATAAATTATATTATTAAGTTGACTTGGTGGAATCCCATGTACCCCACAGGTGATCAATATTATGTTTACTTGGGGGCTTCCCTTGTATCCCACAAGTCTTTCAATTAGACCAATGATAACCACCAATACCTTACCATTTAACCATTCCAAACCATTTAAACCATTTATACCATTTAGGGTTCCATTATGAAGTTATACCATGCAATAGTTCCATTAAAAGTCCAAAAACATAGTAAAAGCATTCGCATAGGCATTTTATCAAACACATCAGGGGTGTAGTGTTTCCAAAACCAAAACCAACTACCAATTAACCATTTACTCATGCAACCAAATGTCCAAACTACCATTAAAATAGTTAAATCCATAATTAAAACATGGAAAAACCATAACCAAGCATTTATAACCAAAACACCCAACAAATATTTGAAAACCCAAAACCATACAACATTTATGCCATGAAAATAATTCATAAAATGTGCCTTTAGTTGGAAATAACAATAAGGCAGGAGTAACATACCTTAGATTGAGAAGAAGATGAGAAGAAATCACTCTTATAAGCATTAATTTACCACCATCAAGTAAGCCCTACCTTTTGCTTAGCCCAAGATCCTTAAGAGATTTTGAAAGAGTTTAGAAAGTTTGATTGATTTCAAATAGGTTAATAAAGACCTAAAAAGATATTTTAAGTCATGGGGTCCCAAGGAGTTATAAAGGGAAATGTCCTGAATACCTCCCAACTTAACTTGTATTAATTTCCCGTATGATGGTATGGCCACCTCTTCTTATTCGTACCCTAGAGTATGAGTGGTACCCACCACCCGTACCCTAAGTAGAATTGCAATACCCATACTGACCAACCTATGACTCTAAATCCCCACTCATATCCAATTATATATTAGTACCCATAAATTGTACCCTAGGTTTAATAGAATCACCTAGGTTAGAACATAGGACATCATATGAGTTGCATCATATGACTCACACCCTATTATATGACCCCTATAGAGAAGTCATACCTTTGATGATAGCCAAACTAACCATACTGATCAACATATGAGTGATGAACCCTAAATCGTATCCCAATATATGACTAGTACCCTAGTTGTATGATGTCCAGAGATTTTAAAACTCAGGAAATTTTCTTAGAATCAAAACCCTGGGTATTTTAATTTATCTATCAAAAGCTTGTGCCATACTAACATAAATAAGCTAGTTCATACCATGATTAAGAGTTGAATTAGAGAGTACATGGAACAAACATAACTATGAAGCTACATGATGAAATTCTTAGACATGTAAGTTTCAATGATTTACTTTAGAAAGAAGGATAATACCTCTATTATTATCACTGGAAAGAATGATAGATGTAGATACTTAGACTTTATATCTTCTTTGACTTTTTGTCTATAAGAGTTTAACAAAGTCTACCTCCATAATTCTCAACTTGTTAACCTGACGATCCAAAATCATAACCCATCTTTATTTGGAACACACAATATACCTTGATATTAAAGAATATTATTTTTCTCATAAGGGAAAACATTAACTTACTACTATGGACTACATCTATTAACTGAAGCAATAATGGATCAGTATCTTGCTTTTTTACATTAATCACTAACAAAGACTTAGAGCCATTTTGATCTATCATACCAGTGTCATCGTAATTTATGATATAGACTCTAAAACACGTGAGTCTATATATATATATATCTTTTAAAAGCTCTTTTTATGCTTTCTACATGAAAAATAATCCCCATAAACAATCTTCTATGAGCATTAGCAACAATATTTTCCTTCCCCAAATGGTATAACACTCTCATATCATTATCTAGAAAAGTTCAAGCAATCTCATCCGCCGAAGATTTAACTCCTTTTGACTAAGGACATACAATAGAATTTTATGATTTTTGAAGATATCAACATATATTATATTAAAGTGTGATGCCTAATCTTCAGAGAAAATATCACCACAGCTAACTCAAGATTATCAATAGTGTAGTTCTTCTCGTCAGTAATAAGTTGTCTAGAAGCATAAGAAATAACCTTACCATTCTGTATCAAATACAACCATGGCCAACTATGAAATCATCATAATGACCCACAAAACCATCTATACCTTTGTTTATGTAAAAACTAAAGAAGAAGTCAACCAAACTTTGAACTCTTAAAAACACTCTTCACAAGCCTCAGATCTTGAAACTTTACTTTTTTTTGAATCAACCTTGTCAATGAGGATGCAACAAAAGATTCTTTTACAAATCTCATATAGTAACCAACCAATCCTAAGAAACTTCAATGTTGAATGTGGTTTTTAGTCTAGGCTAACTTTTTATTTCCTCAATCTTTTAGGAGCCAACATGAATCCTTCACTAGAAACAACATGCTCAAGACAAGAAACTTACCTCAACTAGAATTCATACTTTGAGAACTTTATGAAAAATTATATATCCCTAGGTTCTTATGAATGATTATAAGGTGATCAACATGCTCTTTTTCACTATAGGAGTAAATCAGGATATTATCTACAAAAATAATAATAAACATGTTGAGGTACTACTTGAACACTCTCTTTATGATGTCCATAAAAATTGTAGAAGCATTAATTTGTCCAAAATACATGACAAAAAATTAATGGTGACCATATTGAGTTCAAAAATCCATCTTAAAGATGTCACACTGTGTAACCCTTAACTGATAGTACTTAACTCTGAGATTAATAAAACTAAGTTGCATGCTGAAGTTGGTTGAATAAGTCATTGATTAATACAATGGTATCCTTATTCTAATTTTAACCTTATTCAATTAACGATAATTAATACATATTCTGAGGCAACTATCTCTATCATATCGGAAGAGTACTGGGGCAATTTATGAGGAAACACTAGGTCTAGTGAATCCTTTATCTTAAAGGTCTTTCAACTGTACTTTTAGTTCTTTTAACATGAATAGAGCCATTCTTTATGGCAGAATAAAGATGGACTATGTATAAGGATAAATGTATATCCTAATGCCTATCTCTCTATCAGGAAAAATCCAAGAAAATTATTGGGGAAGACCTTTGGAAACTCATAGACTACAGGAACTGAATAAATAAATAAGATCTCTGAGTTAGAATTCTTAACCAAAACTAAATAGTAGATATAACCATTTGAAAATATCTCTCTAGATTTAAGATAAATTATAAATAAATGATAAATTATAAATAAACCTTTAAGTACGACAATACTACCTTTTCTCCCTAAGATAGGCTTATTTGGAAATTTAAACTTTACAACTCTAGTTCTATAATCAACTAAGGCATAACAATAATACAAGCAATCCATTTCTAGGATGACATCAAAATCGACCTTATCTAACTCTACTATACTATCTGTGATATTCATATGATGTCTAAAATAATGCAACTTTTGTAGATTCTTTTAGGTATAATAGATTCTCCAATTAGAGTGAAAATACAAAAGGGATCTAGGTGTTGTTGCAGATTGAATTTGGACTTCATAGAAATTTAAAAAATACAAAGTGGGCTAGGGTCTAACAAAGAATATAGGTCAAGAGAGAACAATTTTAGAATACTAGTAATGATATTAATAATATTTGGGGAAACTATCCTAATCATGAAGAGAAGACAAGGCATAGAAGTAATTTTAAATATCATTTACACCTAAAGTGGATCTTTCTTGAGAATTTAATTATACTAGAGTTGATGAAGTAGTGCACTGAGTTTTATTACCCCTATTTCCCTGCCTAGCAGAGGGAAATCCTAAAGCCTATGACCATCTGAACACACTGTATCAACTTTCTCTACCATAGAGACATTCTAAGAATGATTCTTTCTATACTTTTTACAAGTAGGGTAAGCTTTGAACTCTTCTACAACACCATCCTTAGATTACAAATCTAACATTCTAACTTTTTAATCATATTGGGTTTGGGTACAAGTATGCTAGTTAAAGATGGATCTAGTCTACATAACTTCTTCTAGAAGGATGATTGACCTCTTGTGACTAAACTAGTAATTTTCTACCTTGTCTCTCTTATTTTGAAACTCTTTCCTATCTCAAATTATATTTCTCAACCTGCCGCATATGAATCATGATCCTAGCTTTGTCCATGTCTTCTATCAACACTGACGCCTTACTTTTTTATTCAAAAGATGGGAAATTCCTTAAATAAACATGATCACCCCATTCCTCATGTACACCATCTCTAATCATATACTACATTAAACACATAGAACCCCACTTAAATTTAATAAACCTTTGAGTCATAGTTATAATAATTCATACATTTCAACACATATATAACCAAGTTAGCATTAATGAATATATTTGAACTTAAGATAGTAAGAAGGTATTTGAGTTTAAATTTAAAGTTAAGTGTTAAGATAAACTAGAGGAATTAAGATTTTGAAAAAATTAAAAAATAAGTGAGGTTCTTACTTGACTTAATTAAGCTAGTAAGTGATGAGTAGGTGCATCACCTAATTAGACTAATGGACCAAATTGAGGCATATATTAAGTGACCAATTTGACCCAAAGTAGGTAAAAGAAAAAGAGAAGAATAGGCAGCCTAACCCAATGCCCAAATCTACTCTAAAGACTAATTTGTCTAGGGCCACCAAGTAGCAAATTAAATAGATAAGTAGGTGTACCACCTACTTTGACATTTGACCAACTTAAAATGACCAAGTAGATGTATCACCTACTTTTCCAAAATATGTCCAAAAATGGGTAAAATATAGAGTCATTTTAGTTATTCCTTGAAGGTCCAGTATCATCTCATTTTCTACATTATTCTCTTGATGAAAAATTAATTTCTCTTAAGCACTCTCTCTCTCTTCTTTGTATTGAAGCCTTAAATTCCTTCTAGGGCTCTCACGATTTTCTCTCATTACATGTTAAAGGTAAATAAATTTATTTATGGCTTAACCTAATTCTCCTATGAAGGGTTATGGAATTATTTTTTGTATGATTAAAGTGTAGGAAAACTCCCCTTTTCCAAGTTTGGTAGTCTACTTCTATTTAAATTCTAAGGTATCTCTAGTAGTATTTGGTTCAATTTGAAGGGAATATTCAAGTCTTGATGGAGTATAATTTATGATGGCAAATTTTAAAAATAAAGGTAAAGTTACTGCCCCAATTTTTTCCCTATTATGTATGTGCCCGGATGAAAGATTTTATATGTAGTATTGTTAAAAACTTTTGAGGTGGTGACTGGAATTCTTAAATTCAATATTCTTATTATACATAAATAAATTTTAGAACATTTTTGGGTAGTTTATGTGTGCTGTTGTGGGGAAATAGTTAGGTGACCTTATTTAATGATAATGCATAGTTGTATTGAGGTAGAAATGAAGAGCATGAACTTGGGGATTATTTTAATGGTTTATGGATTTTGCATCTATTTATGGGATATTTATATGTATTGTTGTTGTGAGACACTAAGTCACCTTATAGAAAGGTTGAATGGAGTTATATTGAAGTATAAAAGAAGGGTGTGGTGACACACCATGTATTTAAGGATTGAATGCTATTATATCCCAACAAGTGTTTGACTACTATTTTGTAGGACTATAATATGATTTGTTTCTATATTAGCTTTATTATGTATTTATATTATAGAGTAACACATAAAGGAAAGGCTGAATCATTGGAGTCACATTGGTTGGAAGATAAGGTATGCAAGGATATATAATTTCCTATTTCTTTGGCATGAATCCAACTCTTGTATTACAAAGTATGGTTTCTAAGTTATATTGCAAGTAAATGATACATAGTGGCTATATATGATCTACAATGTAGCTAATCTCATTCCTACTCCTTTGTGTAATAAGTTATTTTATTATGAGTTTATTGCTAGATCTATGTGCTTACTCTATAAATTATTAGCATGAAAAACTTTAAGCTGTTTCATAGTAAAAACAAAAACCCTTGTCACATGTTTCTCTTACGTATGTCAATGAGATTCTAGATTACACATGGTAAGTACGTTCATTTGTTAGGTACACAATTAACCCACATACTGCCAACTTGTTTCAATTGGTCTATTTAATTATATACTTCATCTTTTTAGACATTTACATATTCCCTTTATTAGATATCACTCTAGTGTCTTACCCTATAATCTTAGCTTACATAATCTTTTCTTGTTCTGTTATATAGTTTATATGTGCTATATTATAGTGTATACTATCCATAAGTTGAATTTTTGCACGTTCTTTATTAGTACCTATGCTTATGTAGCCCTTTTATTTGATATCATTTACTAAGTATTTGATCATCATATTATTGTTTGAAGTCCATATCTTTTGGCTTGATGAGTTCAGTATCTCCACTTGATATGTGATTTTGTTTGAGCTTGCAAAGTTTTTATTATGTCACATAAACTCCTAAGTATTTTATTGGTGTTACAGTTTCTTCCCATGTCATTTTTACTACCTTAAGTCCATATGAACATGTCTCATATTATGGTTTGTTGTTCTAAAGCGTAATAATAATAATATGACAACAAAAATAATAACATTAAATATTGAAAAAGTAATGTAAATAAATTATGATTATATATGGGTGGTAGAGCGGGGAGAAAGCCTAGCATGGGTCTATTCCCAAATCTTGGACTTATGATTGGTATCTCAGAGGTGGAAGAAACACTTAGCATGGGTTAATCTCAATTTGCATATTGATAAGGAACGTATCCCAAGGGTATAATACCTAGCATGGGTCATACTATTTTACCATTAATCAACTGGTCATATATATCAGGTCTTATAAAGAATATTAGGCAAATAAAAGTATAGAAAAAAAATATAATGCACATGATTCCACAAGTGTAAGATAAAATGGTCTTTTATCCTTTCCTATATGTCTTGTATTGAAAAATAATTTCATTGATCTTTTGTTTTATATATGGTTACCTCATGCCTTGCATATTTAGTACATTTATTCATACCGACGTCCCTCATAGGGGACCAATATTCTATGTTGTAGGTATATATAACCCGCTAGTAGATCTGTCTAATAGAACCACATGATACTTAGTGTAGGCTGGTGAGCCCCAGATTGATTTAGGAATTTGCTGAGTCTTTAGCCTATATTTTTTATAGTCATTGTAATGCCCTAAAATCCTATCCCAAAGCGTCACACGGTAATTAAGGATACAAGTATCCCCAAGCTAACCCTTTTAGCCTGATACTTAGAATAAAGCTTACTTAAAGTTACTAAGAGAAAAATAAGGAGTCATGTCATATCATGTCTAACTAAAATCTGAATGAGTACTGTAAAGGTAACCAAATAATGCAAATCTAAACATACTGACCATCTAGTCTGACAAAGCCTCTACTACTCAACAAACCAGAGAGCCATTGGGAAAGATCCCCAACCGACTCGAACTAAATTGAAAATACTAGAACAACAACTAAAAATACTGAAGTGTCTGGAGATAGGCCATCGAACCATAAGGACTCACCCCAGTGGATATGTAGATAGAGGTACTCGACTGAGCACCTAAACCAATATTATGATACAATATAGCACACAAACATATATATGGATCAACACTTGGGAATGTATTGAGTATATGGGGGTGTATACAATTACATATAAATACAATAAATCTTTATAGAAAACATACATGGTATTGTAGATGACCTACATAGCTTGAATAAAATTCTTATAAAACATAAATAATGAAACATGTAGTATAAATCACGTGAGCCATTCCATTTTATTCTAAATCCGTATTCTTTCTTTAATCTCAAGATTGTAAACTAGTTGAACTATTAAAGCAACAACTTTTAGAATATACACTTTAGTCTTTTGAAAGCAGGAAACTTTTTTGAAACTTAAGGAATTGAAACCTTAAGAACTTTAAGACTTGAGAATCTAGGAAACTTGGGACACTTGGGAGTTTCTTCTAACCGACATAAACCATGTGAGCTTACATAGAGTCAAATGTATTACCCATGTTGGGGAGAGCTATTCTATCCTTGCCATTGGAGTAGAACCTTAGCTTTTAGTGATCAATAGCTTATCCCACTTGGGGTAAATCAGAAATCTACGAGGCACATAGTTCTAGGGAATAAGACCATAACTCGGTGCTAAATACTACTCCCTTACTTAAACTCAGAACTTTTAAGAAAAATCCAACATAAACAACTAAAAAATATACAATGGAAGCCAACTATGCTTCCTTTTATCTTAAATCAAATGGTGTGGATTTTCTTTCTTAGCTTAGGATTAAAATCGACTCTTTTCTTGAAACTTTGGTAGACTATCACCAATAAGCTTTAAAACTTTAACATCATATAAATATCAATACACTTATTGAAATACTTTAGAAAGTATGAACAATTCATCCTTGGACTTAAAGCATGTATATTCTTAAAGGATCACAATTTCACGATACAGCTTAATTCATGACACCAATCTCAGAAACCCTTGAAAATATCACATCAATATAAGAATGTGCAATTTATAGCATGAATTATCAATTCAAATCATAAATAAATAAAATAATCATACAATTTAAAACTTGAAAAACTTATCAATTTATATTCTTAAAATAATATAATTTGGGTATAGACCCACTCGTAAAAATATGAAATTCATTTATAAAAATCAAATCTTTGGGCATAAGAATGAAAGAAGTGTTCTTGTTCAAACCCCACATACCTCGAATTATGAACATTGATGAATAAGCTTGCTTGAGACTCTTTCTCATACTTTTGGATGAGGGTTCTTGAAGCCCTTGACTTAGAAACCTTGAATCCCAACTCAATTTGTGAAAGCTACGGTAGATTCTTGATATTCTTGGAAGAGGTTCTGGGTACTTAGGGTTTTTATTGAGAAAAAACTTGAGAAAAACCTAATAGAATGCTTGTAATTGAATTTAATTTGGTGTTTGTATGGTTTAAGAGACTTGGAAAAATTACAAGGTGCCCTATTTAACTCCTGAATGAAGCTATAAAAAATAAACTTGAAAACCCAATTTTATGGGCCACCGCGATGCGCCACTATCACGGTGGCTCACTGGAATTTGACAAATGGGATTCTGGGGGTCAACGCGATGCATTACTATCACGTTGTCCCATTAGTTAGGACCTAAAACTTTAGCGTGATGTACCGATATTGTGGAGTTCCCCTTAAAATTAACAATTGTCAAATAGACCTTCTCCGCAATGTGCCAAGCACTAAAATGATGCTATTTTATGACTAGGACTTAAATTAGTCATAAATTCTTGCCTGGTTAGCGAATTTAGGCAGATCTTATATCATTGGAAAGTTAATTAAATTTTCCACATGATAAAAAGTTGAAATTAGGGAAATTCTACATTTTTTAAATGTTACACACTTAGAAAGTCATTCCTTATCCTTCTAGAGATGAAATTAAACTTAAGGAAAAGTTCAGGGGTATTATAGTTATGTATTCCATTTGAGTATTTTTAAAAAATATAAATTTTTCAAATGTATTTATAGTGTTACTTGTCATATGTATTGGTTTGGTCCATTAGCTGGCTTTATATATATGTATAGTATCTCTTTAGAAATTCCAATTGCACATTAGTTTATTTGACCATTACAGATCATTCATAAAGAATGTATTCATATGGTATTGGTACCCCTCACCCAAGGTTAGAGAGTGGAAATAGCTTACCTCAATTTTTGAGGAAAGAAATACCATATTAATGCATCCTCAAAAGCACCATATTCTAGAGGTGCAACATTTTCAGTGTTAACCTTTTCCCATTGATAATACCTTAGACTTTCAACATTCCTAATCTGGTAGGAGACAAGCTCAACTGTCACAACCCGAGACTGCCCCTTAGTCACAACAATGGTGCTTTTAACCATAAGTGACTATAAGCTAATCCATTTTATGGTACCTACTATGAGCACTGAATAATAGAATGTGAAACCTATATATGCGAAAATTAAACTGATATGGTACTATGCTAAAATCAAACACAAAAATATAATCCAACAAATCTAAAATAAATAGATAAATTGTAATCGAATAGGTATATATCTGTCTGAAATAACTAATATGAGAACTGAAAACTGACTGTCTATTTGATTGTCTAAAGGCCTTTAGAAATCATGAGGAGTTGATGGGACAGACCCCAACTAACTCCAACTGACTGAACATAAATAGACACTGAGCTAATGATAAGATATGTCATATCCTCGATAGTAGAAGACTCACTACTACTGCTGCTGGATAATTTTGGACTGTCTAAGTGTGGTAAAAAACTGAGCGTCCTAATCTATGTTATAAGACAACATAGCACAAAAAAAGAATCCAATACATACTTTGAAGGGTCATTTGGTAGAGTGTATTGGCAAAAATAATGCATGTATTAATTAATGTGTATTATGAATACCTTGTTTGGTATAATTTTTAGTCAATATATAACTAATGCAAGCATTAGTTATATACTCTATTGTGTATTAAGGTTTGTATTACTAATACCACCCATTTTCTATGTATTAGTAATGCAAAGTCTTTAATAAATGACCTTAATACCCCTCAATTTTCCTCTTAAAATATTTCAGCATTTCTTTTTCCGCCATTTTAATTTGCAATAGTGAATCTTTTCAAAATATTTCACAATTTTTTCCCACCATTTTAATCTACAACAATGAATAATTGATTTAAATAAGTGTAACATATTTTTGGTTTTCTTCGAGGGTCTTTAAAAAGATTAAAAAAATTGAGACTATTTCTTAATTTTATGTCTTATATTTAATTTTTGTTTAGACTATTTTAATCCGTTGGCATAATATTTCATGCGCAAAGACAAAGGTCGTGCAATTAATTCGAAACCTCTATATACTAGTTTAACAATACTAATTATATTTGAGATGGAAAAAAATTTTGTTGCAAAAAAGTAAACAAAATTAAAGAAGGGTATTTTTGTAAACAAACATTTCTTTTATAGAAATTATGTAAGATGTATTATTTTGTATATATCAAAACAAATAATGTATAAGAAATAATACATGCATAACTAATACAAGTATAAGTAATGCAAGCATTACTAATACACTATATGTTTTATTGATCTTATACACTCTACCAAACGACCCCTGAATGTACTGGTATGTGAGATAAGGACTAATTGTAATGTATAAGGTAACTAAACATAGATGCATAATATGTAAAACTGAGAATACTAGACCAAGTATAAACATATATACTGAAATAATCTAGAATCTGAATAACTAAAAACTGTATAACTGAATACCTAAAATTTGTACACTTAGTCATACAAACCTGAACTGATCTATTTTAAGAACTACACTGAGACTGTGGGAACTAGCTGTAATCATCATGCCTCAATCTAAGGTATTGGGGTCCAACTTATAACCCTAGTTGAATGGGTGTTGATACCTTTCTAGGGCACCAATACATGACTGATAATATGGATCCACAAGGCTGATGTCCTAAAGGATGAGGGAGAGTGGATCATGGTTGACCCATAAAAGGTTGCGGTGGTTAAGAAGTTGCCTAGACTTGTGACTACAACTGATATCCAAAGCTTCTTTGGTTTAGCTAATTACTATAGGAGATTTGCAGAAAGTTTTTCAACTATAGCTACCCCATTGAGTAAGTTGACCCAGAAGAAATTCAAGTTCTTATGGTTGGATGCGTGTGAGGGTAGTTTTGAGAAGTTAAAGGATAAGTGGACTTTAGCTCTAGTTTTGACCCTAACGAAGTATAATAATAGCTTCATCATCTATTATGATGCTTCTCGTGTTGGGATGGGTTTTATATTGATTTAGTATGGTTGGGTGGTGGCTTATGCTTCTAAGAAGATGAAATTTAATGAGTAGAACCACCCTACTCATGACTTGGAGTTGTTAGAGGTGGTATTTGCACTGAAGATTTGGTGTCACTATCTCTATGGGGTTTATGTTGACATCTTTTGTGATCATTAGAGCCTGCAGTATGTGTTTACTAAGAAAGAGTTAAATCTCAGGCAAAAGAGGTAGCTTGACTTATTGAAGGACTGTTAAATCTCAGGCAAAAGAGGTAGCTTGACTTATTGAAGGACTATAATATGAGTCTTCACTACCATCCGGGTAAGGATCACATTATTCCTAATGCTCTTAGTAGGTTATCCATGGAGATTCTGGATCATGTAGATTAGGATAAGTGGGAGTTAGTGAAGAACATTCATCATTTGACAATCATCTTAATAACCATAAAGATAGTGGTGTGGTTATACATCCGGTGTCACAATTATCTCTTATTGTGTAGAGAAAGGAAAAATAGATGTTATATCCTAGTTTGAGAAAGATTAAGAGTAATATGGGTAAGAAAAAGGTTGTTAACTTTGTGATTGGTGGAGATTTTATCTTGAGGTACTAATGTAGGTTATTTGTTTTGGATGTCGATGGGTTGAGGGAAAGGATTCTAGCCCAAGCTCATGAATCTCGTTATGCTATTCATCCTAGTTCTACAAAGAAGTATCATGATCTCAGAGAATTCTATTGGTGGAGCAATATAAAATGAGATATGGATAGCAGTGTAACTAAGTGTATAGTGTATTATCAAGTGAAAGTTGAGAACACGAAACTCGATGGTTTGTGCCAAGAGATTGAATTGCCTGAATAGAAGTGAGAAGTAATTAAGTCTTTCTTAGTCTTAGAATCAAGTTGATTCGATTTGGGTCATTGTGGATAGGATGACCAAGTTTGCTCACTTCATGTCGGGGAGGACTATTTGAGCTGGGGTCTATCAAAAATAGCCTCTTTACTTCCTCGGAGATAGCGGTATGGACTGCATACATCTTACCCTTCCCAGACCCCATCTTGTGGGAATACATTGGGTATGTTGATGTTGTTGTATCTTGTGGAGACCGTGACGTTGCATGGTGCTCCAGTTTCTATCATTTTTGATCATGGCACTTCATTCTCATCTAACTTTTGGAAGTTGTTCTAGAAATTTTTAGGAACTAAGGTGTGCCTTAGTACTATTTTCCACCAGCAGTCGGATGGACAAGCGTAGAGGACCATTAAAACTTTGGAAGATATGCTTCCTGCTTGTGTGAACGACTATGGTGGTAGTTTTTTTGACCATTTTCCTTTGATTGAATATGCTTATAATAATAGTTATCACTCTAGCATTGGTATGGCTTCTTTTGAGGAATTGTATGGTAGGAGATGTCGTTCTCCTATTAGGTGGTATGAAGTTGGTGAGGGTGGTTATTTAGCCCTAATTTGTTTCACTAAGCCTTGGAAAGGTGAAGGTAATTAGTGATTGATTAAAAGCTGCTCAAAGTTGCCAAAAGTCTTATGCAAATGTAAGTCATAGGAATTTAGAGTTCAATGTTGGAGATTGGGTATTCTTAAAGTTATCTCCCATGATAAGAGTGATATGGTTTGGTAAGAAGGGGAAGTTAAGTCCTTGGTATGTGGTCCCTACTTAATTTTGAAGAGGGTTGGAATATTGCCTATGAATTAGAGTTACCTTCTAGTTTTTTCTCCATTCATCCAGTTTTCCACGTCTCAATGTTGAGGAAGTATGTGGGTGATGATTCATCGGTTGTTCTATTAGAAGGATCAGGTATTTCAGACTCTTTATCTTATGAGGTGGTCCCGATTGAGATCTTTGATCATCAACTTTGTCGGTTGTGAACATGGTATGCAGCTTCGGTAAAGGGTTTTTTGAGGAACCATAAGGTTGAAGATGATACTTGGGAAGTGGAATAGGACATGAAGTCCGAGTATCCATTCCAATTTTCTTCTCCAAAAATTCATGTGGAAAGTGTGTGTTCTTCATCAAACTTTCGTTTCCAAACTTTGTTAAAGAAAAGGTTGATTTCCTTGCATATTTTCTTTCTAACTTAGTTAAAGGTTAGTTTGATATGTAATGGTGCTTTAACTCATGATTGTGCTTGCCTTACCCATCATTCGAGGATGAATGAACCAAGTGGGGGAGAATTGAAACACCTTGGTTTTGACCCTTAGAAAATTCTTGAACATTGAGCTTCTAGACATCATACTACTTGTGCTTAGTAGTCATATGATATTGTGTGATGAGGGTCCCTTCTCTAGTATGTAAATTAGTGTTTTTGGTTAGTTTCATCAATGGTACAAATGGACATTTTACCTCTTATGTTAGGGTATGAGGTGTACATGGTGAGGTCGTACGATTCCCAAAACTTAGACTAGCATATTTTGTCTAAGGTATAGGTAAGAGGGTACTTCTCGTATTCTAGGAGACGTTTAGACTATTTTGTTCGTATGATGGTTAGTATGGAGTTCCAAGATGATGATATGGTATGAAATAAGGGTACCACTTGTACCCTAGGGTAAGGTTTAGGGGGATGGGCTGTTCCATCCTACGACTAAGTTTCCATCTTTTAAGCTGAGGGTATTTCAGACTTTTCCTACCCCAAAACCCATAAGTCCCCACACCTTAAAACATGTTGTGGCTCCTCATAACCTACTACTGAAAGATCAAACACTCCAAAAGCACTCTCTAAACTCTTTCTTGAAGAATGAGGCTAGGGTTCTTCAAAGGTATTCATCTTGAGACTTAAGAGTCAAGTTTCTTCCATGAATCTTTAAGGTATGTGACTCTTCCCTCATTGTTAGTTCATAAATATCATGTGTTTTAAAATGTGATTATGATTCTTAAATGGTGGTTTTGAAAATCAAAATTGAGGGTTTTTTTGTATATGATTGAGTATTGTTTACTCTTGGTTTAACTTGTGTATATACATTTATTTTTTGTAATGGTTGCATATGTGAGTGCTTTGTAATTATGGTTTATCAGTTGGGTCATGGGGTAACCCTAAATGTTTTTTACTTTGGTTTTGGTCTTGGTTAAGGTATTTGCTCAAAGTGTTTGTGAAAATGCCTAAGAGAATAAACTAGTTAGATGTTAATGGCGTTTTGAACTAAGACATTGGCTTAATGGATATGAATGGTTTGTAAAGATCTTGATCGCAATGTAATGATCTAAATGGTAACATTGGTGGTTTAATTGGTTAAATGGATTTGAGTCCCTCAATGTTAACTTGATTTACGTCTTTTTTAGACAGTGGGTTTGAATCCCTAAACTTTAAATTAAACAAGTGTCTTCGTTAGACGATGGGTTTGTGTCCTAAAGTCCAATGAATGGATGGTTAACTCATAATGGTAATGGCATGTGGTATTCTTTCAAGTAGTGTTGGTATGACGATACCAGCAAAGTGCCTTTGGTTAAGTAGTTGACTTAATGGTTGTCCGTGTGAAATAATGGTTTTAAATTGGACTTAATAGCAGGATGTGTAGCCGGGCCGTGAAAGTGGAGTCTGAAGGACTAATACTGAAAACTGCACTAGCCGGTGTAGGTATCTTATGGCCAGGTTGTTTGAGTCCCCCTTACAACATGTATTGGTGCTTAAGTCACCTTGATTACACCGGGAGGTTCGAGTTCCCCATAAAGGCATATACAGATTAAGATATTCTCTAGTTCATACGACTACACGAACTAGGGCCCTTCTAGCCAAGGGAAAGCTGGGTCCAAATAGTCCGTGGGAGCCTTGTTCTATGACGGTCCTGCTACACAACCCAGGTTAATTGATACTACAGGTTCATGCTAATCTTGTTCTCTGTCCTGGCATAGAGTAAATATGTATATTTGTATATTTAAGTATTGTATTGGTATATACATTTATTTATTGGTTTTGAACAGTTGACACTCTTTTGCCTTTTTCCTTGAGTTACATGCTATCTCTCGAAATATCTAGCCATCTTTGATGCGGTATCCCCCATGTGATATAGGTGTTGGTCATACTGCATCTCTTACACAGTGATTGGACTTGGGAATAACTTGTTTTGACTCGAAGTGGAAAGCTTCCATATTTCGGAAGGCTCCATTTCTTGGTTGAGTTTTCTTATGTCTCTATTAGTTTAGACTTGGATATTGGTTTTGGCTATGGTCAGGGGCATGTCCCGACCGGGTATTGTTGGTTTTTTCTTAGAGTCTTTGTATGGACAAGCTGTTGACTTGGAATAGTTATGGTATAGATATGAACTTGGATATAATTTCGGTTTTTCTAATGGTTGTTGGTTTGGCATTAGATGGTTAGACTTGTTTGGGTTGGTCTTGGTCTTGGACCTATACCAAAGTCTTTGTTTTGTTAATCACCCTCTCTTGTATTATGTTCGGGATTCATCCGACTCAGGGTATATGTTGGTTAGTTGGATTAGGTAGCGAGGCGATCTCCGATCCTTGTTTGTCTTGAGATGCCTATTACGACAAGCTCCTGGTTTGAGTCGTGTCAAAACCTCGGAAGTCTCAAACCATTCAATCAGATGACGACATCTCCTACTACATAAAGCATTGAATGGAGCCTTTTCAATACTCTAATGATAATAGTTGTTATAAGCAAACTTTGCCAATGCTAAGTGCTCTTCCTAATGGACTCCAAAATTGATAACACAAGCTTCAACCATATCCTCAAGCACCTGAATAGTCTGCGTGGACTGTCCATCGGTCTGTGGATGAAAGGATGTACTTAGATCCACCTAAGTACACAATTCCTCCTGAAAAGCTCTCCAAAAGCTAGAAGTGAACATGGAACCCCAGTCTAAAATAATACATATGGGCACACTATGAAAATGGACCATCTTATGAACATTGGTGAGAGCGAACCTATAAATACTGAAGGACATCTGAATGAAAATGAAATGCGCTGACTTGTTCAATCTATCCATGATGGCCTAAATACCATCAAAACCACGAGAAGTTCAAGGTAAGTCACTAACGAAGTCCACGGTAATCGCCCTCACATCCTGTTGGGAATTGGAAATATCTGAATCAAACCACCTGGATGCTGATGCTTGGCCTTTACATAATGATAACAATGGAAACGAGCTACAAAGTCTACCACATCTCTCTTCATGCCACTTAACCAATAATGCTTTCTCAAATCTCTATACATCTTAGCTATGCTCGGATGAATAAAATATCTAGAGTTGTGATCCTCTTGTAGAATCAACTGAATCAAGTCATCAATCTTCAGAAGAAAAATGTTTCTATCAAATTGAAAAACACCCTCAGAATCTATGGTGTTTCTCACGGACTACCACTCAAAACCTGATCACGCAGGAAACAAAACTTACTATCCTCAAGCTGAAAATCTCGAATCTAATCATATAATGAAGATCTCGCCTCAACATTTTCAAGAATCCTCCCAGGACTTGTAATATAAATACAAATAAACAAGTTAGCTAAGTACTGAATGTCTCATGCCAATGGCCTATGAGAGAATAAAATACAAGCCAAACTACCCATTCGCTGCCTTTTGACTCAAGGCATCTGTTACTACATTAGCTTCTTTGAATGATACAAGATAGAGATAACATAATCCTTAAGAAACTCCATCGATCTATGTTGTATAACATGAATCTCTCTCTAGGTCAGTAGATGTTGAAGACAATGATTATCGGTGAAAACCTCACAGTACACACCATTGAGATAATTCCCCCAAATCATAAGAACAAAAACTACTGCCGCCAATTCTAAATTATGAGTGGGGTAGTGGTATTCATGTGCTTTAATCTTTCTTGAAGTATAAGAAATAATACAACCCTACTGTATCAAAAAACAACCTAGACCAATACCAGAAAAATCACAAAACACGGTGAATCCCTCGCACTCAATAAGAAGAGCTAATATAGGAGGTGAAGTAAGAAAATCCTTGATGTTTCCAAAGTTCAACTCACATTCCTCAGACCATTAGAAATGAACCTCCATATGAGTAAATTTGGTCATAGGCATTGAAATAGTAGCAAAACTTTCAATGAATCATCTATAGTAATCGGGCAAACCAATGAAGCTACAAACCTCAGTCAGAGATGTTGGTCTAGCCAAATCATGAATCACATCAATCTTGGTTGGGTATACCATAATACCATTCTTAGACACCACATACCCAAGGAATGTCACCTACTCAACCCAAATATCTCATGGTCTCCCAAAGTGTGGAGCACAATCCTCAAATGTTGCACATGCTCCTCTCTACTCCTCAAATACACAAGGATGTCATAGATTAACACAATCACAAAGAAAACCAAATAAGGCCTGAACACTAGGCTAAAAAAATCCATAAATCTGGCTGGGGCATTAGTCAAGCCATACGACATCACTAAGAACTCATAATGACCATAGCAGGTCCTAAAATCTACCTTCAGAATATCCCCACCCCAATCCTCAACTGATGGTAACTGGATCTCAAATGAATATTAGAGCATATCGCGGCACCCTGAAGTTGGTAGAACAAATCATCAATGCGAGGCATAGGATAATGATTCTTCACCGTCACCTAATTAAGCTGCCTATAATCAATACATATGCATGGATCCGTATTTGTTATTTACAAACAACATAGGAGCTCCAAAGGAGACATACTCACTCTAATAAATTCCTTACCAAGAAGATCCTAAAGCTGAGAATTCAGCTCCTTAAACTCTATAAGAGCTATATGGCAAGGTGCCAAAGAAATAGGTCAGGTGCCAAGATTGAAATTAATAGGAAATTCAATCTCATGGACAAGGGGAATACCAGATAAGTAGGTAGGGAACACATAAAGAAACTCACGAACTACTGGAACAAAGTGAATCAACGGACTTTCCACACTATTATGTCAAATATAAGTGAGATAAGACTTGTAACCCTTTGAAATAAGCCTCCTAGAATGAATGTAAGAAACAATCCCTACCGGCTCGTGTCTAGTTGTGTCTTGCAACACGACTAGGGTTACACCAGACATGGCTAAGATAACAGGCTTGAAAAAAAATCCATGGCTACATGATAGTCGGATAACTAGTCCATGCCAAAAATGACATTAAAATCCACCTTATACAGGATACTAAGATCAACATCAGTATCAACATCTCTAATAGTCACAAAACAGGATTTGTATACCCAACCCACTACTAAAGAATCACCCACAAGAGTGGATACACGCAAGGGCACAGATAATAAATCCCAAGATAACTATAACCGTGGAGCATAATAAGTAGATACATAAGAATAAGTAGATCCCTGTCAAATAAAGTAAAGGCCAACTGACAACACACAAAAATTATACATATAATAACAACATCCAAAGTTTTAGCCTCGGGTCTAGTAGGTAGAGTACATAATTGATCACGCCTGCCACCTGGCTGGGCTTCCTAATCAACCTCCTATCCTGCCTGATTGAGAACCTCCTCAATACCCTAAAAGCTACCCCAACCACTCTGAGAACCACCTTTAGCTGAGGGATAAACTACTCTAATAGGGCAAACACTATGAGTTAAAGCAATAATTTCCCCACGACTACGACACTCATAGGAGTAATGATACAAAGATCCACAACTATAACATGATCCCTAAGCTAAACTTGAATAAAAAAATTTGGCAAAACCGAAGTAACCACTATGACTAGAATAGCTAGAATACAAACCCTTTAAACGCGGGCCACCAACCTGACCAGTGTAATCAGTAGCACTAGACTATTGTTCATCAGTAATATAAAGAGCTGCCTAAATTGGTCAACTGCGCTAACTCTGAGGTTGAAAGGATGGATCTAGAAAATACCTCCTACGAGCAAGTCTACCTCTGAATTGGGAACTTTTACGTCTCTCACTGAAACTGCCCTAATATTTAGGCATCTTATTATTTCCCCCTTGGGCCTTACAATGCGTCTCCTCCATCATCTAGTCGTCATCCAAAAACTTATGAAAAGACCTAGCCATAGCAACCAAACTCTGAGTGGAAATGAGAAGGGGAAGTCTCAATCCTTGAACAAAGCAAGAGTCTCTTCATCACCTGGTCGTCATCCGAAACCTTAGCAAAAGACCTAGCCATAGCAACCAAACTCTGAGTGGAAATGAGAAGGGGAAGTCTCAATCCTTGAACAAAGCAACAGACTCTCTCATACTCAGTATCTAGAATAGAAGTAGCATACCTACCTAATTCTTTAAAATGAGCCTCATACTCTGTAACTGTCATGAAGCCTCTCTCAAATGTAGAGAACTAATCTCTTAAGAAATCCCAAAGGCTTCGAGGTATGTACTTCTCTAAGAATATCTTGGAGAACCGAGTCTATGTCGAAGGAGAAGATTCAGCTGGTCTAGAATCCATATAAACCCACCACCATGTCAAGCAATAAAGTTAAACTAAAATATGGTCTAATATACACCTCGAGTCTCAATAAGGACCAAATTATGAATTGTATCCTCACAAATAATTAGAAACTCATACGCATCCTGGCTCGAAGCACAAGAAAAGCTAGGCAGAGCCAATCTCAAGAATCTACCCAACATCTTCTTCTCCTCAATAGAGATAGTAGGCTCGGCAACCACTGGCTAAGAGGTTACTAACTGAGCAACAACGGGTGCAGAAGGAACCTCTTCTTTGGGAGCCGCAGCTATAAGAGGCCCCTTCCTCAGTTCTAATTTGATCTCTAGACTATTCAACATTAGATGGCACAACACTAACTATATTAGAAGTTTCATCAAAGCATTATTGAGAACCAAAAAAGAAAAAACCTTGGTGGAGCCTAGGATGGTCCCTGGCCCACTGATAGCTGAGGCGGAAGAATCTTTGGCTCAAGAGCAGGAAAAAGGTATGGTAGAGGATGCTTATCCTGGAACTTATATGGGGACACATATCTAGGTTGTCCACAACCATTGGATCATCCACAAACAGGAGTAGGATCCCTAGGCTTGATCTTGGGTTCCTCATCTTATGTAATGGCAGCACGTTCCTGACCATCCGCAAAAGAGTAGAATCAAAGAAATTTCTATAAATAAACTTAAACTCTTAGCACGATATGAGTGAAAGAAGTGAAGAACTTCTAAAAATGTTCCATAGCCTCCCCAAGATAGGAAACATACGTCATTGTTCCAATCTCTAGGACTCTACTAGACATTTGCTCTTGTACCGATAATATCAGTGAAACAAAGGCTCTGATAAGGATTTATCATGACCTAATTTACAAGTCATGATGGAACGAACTAAATCCCGCCCGTAGGTAAGCCAAACCATAAAGCATAGCTAAATGAAATGGGTTATGTTGTTGGAAAATACATAACATAGGCAACAATTGACATAACAAGTTATAAATAAGCATACTATTTGAAATAAATAAATATCATCAACATAGATTGCATCCCATGACCTGGTAGAGCCAGTATAAGAACATCTAGTAATAACAATACAACCCAATAATCTTGAATAGTCAATAACATTTGTCTCGAAATAAAAGACTGAATAGAGATAGATTGAAGGAAATAGTGACTTTATCTCGAATAGCCCACCTTATCTTAGGGTGTCAACACAACACGAGCGTTGATCAATGACAACAAATAGTACTCGGATCTACACCCAAAAGGTGCAGAAGTGAAGTATGATTATCAAAACCATGGGTACTCAGTAGGGATCATTGGCTGACTTAGCTAAATAATGATATAAATATGATAAATTGTAAGATAACATAACTAAGTCAAGGTAGGTACGAACCTGAATCATCTCCAACATAGATGTGTATAAATAGGTAAATAAATCAAAATAATAGCATATCATAACTTAAAGCATCAACACATGCAATCATGACTACAAAATTGGCTCCCATGTGACAATTAGTGAAGAAAAAGTAAATAACCCATCACAAGACCCCATAAGACTTGAAGGTACAACAAAGATAGAATAACCCATCACCATTATTTTAAGCAACTAGAAGTCTTCGTCCATATACATCATTTGTCAATTAATCAACACTTATCAACTAATCATTATTTCACTAAAATCCATTTATACCATACCACATTATAACCATTTTCTTTTTTTTGACTTAGCTAGATTATAAACTCACACTCCAATGTCATCATATCATAATAATTATATCATCATAGCATAATATGCATAATCAGGCTAAATCAATATATATAATATCAATATCCTGACTGGAATCGATAAATATAATCAATAGCCAAACTCAAACTGATAAATATACAATCAATAGCTGGAATTGAACTGGTAAATATGATCAATAGCCGCACATAAATCGATAAACATATAATTAATAACCAAACTTGGATTAATAAAAATATAATCAATAGCCAGACATAAACCTGTAACCTCCTTTTGGAAAGCTCTCTTATAGCTGCAAATGAAAATAAAACCTTAGTGTGAAATGATGATCTAGGGACACTGTAAAAATGGACTATCTCACATAAATAGATACGAGCTAACCTCTTAGAACAAAAGGACATTTGAATAGGAATGAAATGTCCCGACTTGGTCAACAAATCCACAATGACCCAAATTCTATCAGAACCACTGGAAGCGCGAGGAAAGCCACTAACAAAGTCCATGGTAATCCGATCCTATTTACACTCTGGAATAGGTAACATCTGAATCAATCCACCAGGCCACTGATGCTTCACCTTTACCTATTGACAACATAGGCGATGAGATATAAAGCCCTCCATGTCTCTCTTCATGCCACTCCACCAATAATGCTATCTCAAGTCTCTATTTAGCTTAGCTCTACCCGGATAAATAGAATACCTAGAGCTATGAGCCTCACGTAAAATGAGCTGAATAAAGTTATTAACCCTCAGAACATAAATACGACTATCAAATCCTAAGACACCCTTTAAATGTATGGTATCCCTCCGAGACTCACCACTTAACAACTGATCATGAAGGATGCAAAGTCGCTTAACCTCAAACTTACGATCCCAAAAATGCTTAAATATTAAAGACAGTGCCTCAACACTAGCAAGAATCCACCTAGGGTCTAAATGTCCCACCCCAAAAACCTCTAAGAAATTAAAATACAATCTAAGCAACCTATACTAACTGCCTTCTGGCTTAAGATAACTGCTACCAAACTTCTCTTTCCTAGATGATACAATATGGAGATGTCATAATCTTTAAGAAACTCCATCTACATATGTTGCCTAGCATTTAGCTCTCTCTAGGTCATAATATGCTAGAAAGTGTGATTATTTGTGAAAATCTTACAATGCACACTGTAAAGATATTTCCTCTATATCATAAGCACGAAAACTACCACTACCAACTCCAAAATAACACGACCCTACTGCATCAATAAAAAACCTAAAATAACACGAAAAACATCACAATACAAGGTGAATCCCCACTCTTAATAGAAAGAGCCAAAATTGGAGTTGAAGTAAGGAACCCCTTGAGCTTACCAAAGCTCAACTCACACTCCTCGAACTATCAGGAAAGGACCTCTTTCAGAGTCAATCTGGTCATAGGTTCTGAAATAGTAGCAAAACCCTCAATGAATCATCTAAAATAACACACCATGAAAATAAAGCTATGAACCTAAGTCACAAATGTAGGCTTAGCCCAATCATGATTAGCCTCAATCTTCACTGGGTCTACCAAAATCCTATCTTGATACACCACCTGCCAAAGGAGTGCTACCTAGTCAAGACAAAACTCATACATAAAAAACTTGGCAAAAAGCATATAATCTCTCAAATTCTGGAGTACAATCCTTAAATGATACGCATACACCTCCCTACTCCTCATATACACAAGGATGTCATTGATAAAAACAATCATAGAAGAATTTAAATAAGGCCAGAACACTCAATTTATCAAATCTATGCATGCAACTAGGGCATTAGTCAATCCAAAGGACATCACTAAGAACTCATAAAGACCATAACGGGTCCTAAAGGCTCTCTTTGGGATATCCTCCTCTTGAATCCTTAACTAACGGTAACTAGACCTCAAATCAATCATAAAGAAAACTGTTGCACCTGAAGTTGGTCAAAAAAGTCATTAATACGAGGCATAGGATAACAGCTTCACTGTCACCTTATTAAGTTGCCTATAATTAACACCATGAGCATGGAGCCATCCTTCTTCTTCAAAATCAACAAATGAGTTCACCAAGGGGACAAACTCTGTCTAATAAAACCTTGCCAAAAAAAGATTTTGAAGTTGAGAATTCATCCCCCCTAAGATCGGTAGGATCCATACAATAAGGTTCTAGAGAAATAGGTTGGGTGCCAAGCTAAAGATCAATAACAAACTCAATCTCATGGGTAGTAGGTATACCAAGGAGATCGGTAGGCAAAACGTTATGTAACTCACAGACTACAGGAATAGAGTCAAGCAATGGACTCTCTATACTAATATAATGAATATATGCTAGATTAGACTTGCAACCCCTCTAAATAAGTCTCCTAAATTAAACATAAGAAATAATCCACGTTAGCTTGTAGCTAACAGCTCCCTGGCACATGATTGAGGGTATGCTGACTGCATGATGATGGGATAACAATCCATGCCCAGAGTCATATCAAAATTAACCATGTCTAATGTATTGAGATTATCATGAGTATCAACATCTCTAACAGACATAACATATGATCTGAAAATGCGATCCTCTACTAAGAATCACCCACAAAAGTAGATATACACAAAGACACAAATAAAAAATCCCAAGATAACTCTAATCATTGTCATAACAAGCAGACACAAAAGAGTAAGTTAATCCTTGATAAAATAAAGCAATGGTCGACTAACGGTACACAAAAATTATATCTATGAAAATAGGATCAGAAGACTCAGCCTTAGGACTAACAAGTACTGCATATAACTGGCCACACCTGCCACTTAGCTAGGCGCCTAACTGATCTCCTACCCTACCTACTTGATAACCTCCATGAGTACACTAGGGACTATTCCTACGACCATGCATACCACCTCAAGATGAGGGATGAACTCCACTAATAGGGGGAAAACTAAGTTGTTGTAACAATTATCCCACGACTATGACATTCACGCGAGTAATGACCAAAAACTTCACAACCATAACATGCCCCATGAGCTGAACTAGAACTAGAATATCTAGCTGACCCAGAATGACCACCACAACTAGAATAACCATAAGATAAACCCATCAAAGAATGATTATTACCTTTACCAGGGTGATCACTAATACAAAACTGACCTTCATTAGTAATCTAAAGTGCTTCCTGAAAAGGGTCTACTTTACTAACTCTAAGGGTAATACATCAATCGTAGAGGGTATCTACCTTGAGAACTACTACCTGTAAATCAGGAGCTACTATGACTCACAATGAAACTACCCTAATACGGAGGTCTCTTATCACTGCACAATTAGAACTTGCAATGCGTATTCTCTATGACCTAAGTGTGGTTAGAAACCTTAGAAAAAGATCTACCTGTATCAACAAAACACTTAGTGGACATACAAAGAGGAAGTCTTAATCTTCAAACAAAGCAACAAACCTTCTCAAACTTAGTAATCAGAATAGAAGAAGCATGACTAGCCATCTAGTGAAATTAAGCCTCATACTCAAAAAATATTATAGAGACCTGCTCTTACCTCGAGACCTGATCCCTTAAATGATCCCTAAGCCTGTGAGGCATGTATTACTATAAGAAAATCTTAGAGAATTGAGTCCATGTCAAAGAAGAAGATGTAACTTCCTTGAATCAAGATGACCTCTCCATCAACGTCAAGCTAACAAGTCCAACTAAAATTTATGTAATCCATACCACAAGTCTAAACTAGGTTATAATTACTAAGCTTATCCTTACAAGCATTCAGAAACTCATACGTATCCTTGCCCAGTGCAACAGAAAACCTAGGTGGAGAAAAGCTCAAAAATTTGCCAAACATCTTCTGTTCCTTAATAGACATAGTAGGTTAGATAACCACTAGCTGAGCAACTATTGGGGCAGGAGGGACCTCAACTTTAGGAAAGATATAGGTTATGCCCCTGCCTTAATAAAAATTTGATTTATAGACTACGCACTATTAAATGGAGAACCAACAACCAACCTTAAAATCTAAACCAAAGCATCCTTGACCAATAAAAATGAAATAAATCCTTATTGAGCCTAGGACAATCCTTGGCCTACCGGTAGAGCAGAAGAACCTTTAGCTTAGGACTGGGAATAAGGTTTAGTGAAGGACCCAATCCTGGTCCCTAGCTAGGGACACATCTCAAGGCTATCCACAACCTATTGATCATCCAATAAAAGCGACAGGATCCTTAGGCTCAATATGGGGACCCTCATCTCGTATTGTAGTAGCACACATCTTAGCCATCTATAAGAATGTGAAACTAAGGGAATGATATAGAAAACAATTCAGACACTTAGAACCAAATAAGTGAAAGAAGTAAAGAACTCCTAAGAATGTCCTATATCCTCCGGAAGATAATAAATGGATTTTATCATTTTAATCTGTGGGACATTACTAGACACTTGATCTTGTACCAACAATATCGATGAAACCTAGGCTCTGATACTAACTTGTCATAACCCAGTTTATGGTTCATAATGGAACCTACTAAATCTCGCCAGTAGGTAAG
>NW_025856392.1:336088-399977 GCF_002878395.1 Capsicum annuum | reverse complement strand
AAATTAGACAAAATAATTCATAATTAAGAAAGGCAATATAAATAGTCTAAAAGGTAGTCATAACATAGAAAACCATCCCCCGACCTGGTAGAGTCAGTACATGAGCTACTATAATACACCACAACTTCCAAATAGTTGGTATAATTTATCTCAAAATAAAAGACTAGACATAAATAAATTAAAGGAAAAGGGGGCAACTATGACTCCAAAAGCACACCCTTTCTCAAAATTCCACCAAATCATAATCCTCAAATCAATGATGGCAACTAGTACTCGGATCTATACCAAAAAGGTATAAAAGTGTGGTATGAGTACCAAAATCACAGGTACTCAATAATTTTCATGGCTGACAGAGCTAAATGATTATATAAATATGATAAGATATAGGATAACATAACTAAGTTGAAGTAAAGGGGAAAACCTAGAAGTAACTATAACCTTGTTGTACACAATTAAATAAATAAATTGGAACAATAACATAAGGAATATGCAATTAAAAATACAAGATTATCCCTCATAAGCCAATAAGTGTGAAAAAGTAAATAGCCTATCACAGGCCTACATAAGCCTAGAGGGTTCAATTAAGGAAAGTATATATAACCGAACAACCATAATCTACCAACCTTCATACTATCACTGTAATCAGTATTATGTCACACTAAGATAAACTCCCACTACCGAACTCAAACTAGTATTCATATCACCAATATCATAGTCAGTAGCTGGAATCAAACCGGTACATATATCATTTGTATCATAGTCAATATTCAAATTCAAATTGGTATTTCTATCATCAATATAATGATCAATTGCCGGACTTAAATCGGTATATATATTACCAACGTCATAACCATCAGGTTCTATCAAAATTAGCATCAATTCTCAATATGAAACTGTCATGACTATTAAATATTAGTCTTATCAAGCCTCTTAATAAGCATCATAAAAATGTATAACGTGTACATTAGGGTCTACAAAAACTAATTCAAGTCTTGGCCTAAGACAGGTCAAAGGGACCCACTTCTAATCCACTAACTCCATCATAAAGAAATTATACCCCGGACTAAATGAAGGTATCTAAATCCACTACTAATGTTAAGCAAGTCGTAATTAGCCATAAGATAGAAATCTTACTAAGTAGCTAAGCAACTAAGCCAACTATGCCCAAATTATGATTTTCAGATAGCCTTGTCCAACTAACCCAAGTAATGTCATTTGAAACACCAATACCAAAAATCCATCCTAAATCTAACATAATATCATTAAAATACTACAACATAGATTATCTATGAATCGGGAAAATCTAACCTACCTAGACATTAAAGAAAGCTAGAAGAATTTGCTAAATCACCAACTTTCCCATTTGAGAAACTTCCACTTAGTGCTACACTATCAAAAAACAATTTGCTCATCAATACAAGAACAATGATACCTATATTTACCTATTCTACTTCATGTCCAAAATTATGCAAAATCCCACATGGGGATAATTTTACAAAAAATGCATTTCCAAAATCAACTTAACGTCCCCATACTCTTAAAGATTAATTACCCTCGAAAATAGGTGAATTTTGAGGTATATTGGTACTAAAATCAAGTCACCAAGGTTTAGGGATTTTAGATGGATAAAAAAGGAAATCAACCATGAAAATGAAGGAATCTTACCACAAATTTGAAGGAATATCGGCGTAATTACTCATTTTATCCATGCAGCCAATACACCTTCAATGCTATTCCTTGGTATACCAATATTTAGGGTTTATAACTCTTAAGGATAGATATGAAATGGGTTAAAACATACTTAATGGGGTATTTATACCCTTCCTAGGTACACGGGAGTCACATTCATAATTTTTCGATCACAATTGCGTCACCTAGCCAAATATGCAAAACTTACCTATGCGATTTTATTTTTGTGATAGCCATACCTGACCTTCTCCTAGGGATGTAGAGCACACGACTTCAAATGTCAATTATGCGATGCTCTTTGGTGTTTGCCAGATTGCGAATGGGGTCCTTGGCTCGTGATTGCTAGTGTACTAGTACCAACTAAGACTACGAAGGCTCCGCCAACCCGTTGAGATTTATTCAAAATCCCGTATCTGAACGCAAACTATGCTATACTTTCAAATTTAATGTTTTGGACTCAATGGTGCAGTTGAAATTTCTATCCAAGATAGTTTTGATGAAAAGTGAGCCCCACATCCAACTTGCCATTATCTTATATTTTGACCGATAGCTTGAGATGAGACTGGGTGCCTCAGGACCCGAACAAAAGATCTGCCTAGCATAAAATTTACATTTTGCCGCTGTTGGAACATTCAAAATTAGCATACGAGTTCATTTGAGTAAAGTTTCATCCGGTAGGTAATTTTAACAATCAAAGACTTCAAAATCAAGACTTAGCTCAAAGAATCAAATAAACTAACTGATAGATTGCCAGTCCTATCAAATCATAAACGACTTGCGGCAGCCATAGAAAAGCTCTAATAGCAAAAAAAAAAGGAAATATTGAAAATAACCTGAAGGGTGTTTATAGGTATCTAATTCTATTTCTAGGTACTTAATAAGCCTAACAAGCCTTAGAGTAGAAATTATTCCCCACTACGTACAACTAAGATAATCTCTCCTAATGTAATAACCAATAAAGTCAATTTCACGTCACTTGTGCAACGAAGCCAAATCCCACCCTGAACATGAGTGACTAAGGTAATTTCTCCTACACTTTGAAACTCGGGCATTTTCATCCTAAACATAAACTTACCATGAAGCCAAATTCACTTAAGACATGAGTAACTAAGCAAACTATTCCAAATTTATGGGTTCAAGATAGCCTAAATGGTTCAACTGATCCAAACGTTCTCTTTCATAAATCCAACACCTAAATCCCACCCCATATGTAGTATAGTATAATATCATAATCATACTACAAAATAGCTCAAGCCATGAAAAAGGTAAACCTAGCCTTCCTGGACACCGAAGCAAAGCCCAAAGAATTCGTTAAACCACTGTCTTTTCTTTAAAAAATGCTTCTGCAAGGTGCTATGCTACCAAAATCACAATCCACTCATCAATACGAGAACAATGATACTCATATTGAGGTATGGTGCTCCGGGTCAAGAAATATGTAAAGTTTTGAGACGCTCCCATATGCGGAATATCACTCTCGAAACCAGCCCAATATCCTTCTATGCTCAAGGAATATTATCCTCAAAATAGGTGAATTCTGAGTTCAAATGGTGCTATAATCAAGCCACTAAGATTCCAGTCATCTTTTGAAAAGAAAAATTCTAAAAAGAAATTAATGGAAGCTTCCCACAAATTCAAAGAAGAATCATATAAATAAACTTTTCCCAAGCTCCAAAATCACATACACTTGATTCTCTAAATGGTGTATAATACCCTTCCTAGGCCCACAAGATTCACTTAAGCAAACATCGGGCCTCTTAAGTGACTATAAATTAAGAAACCAAGTCTCACTTATTCTATACTGACCATTCTTAGGAGATCTCACAGAATCGACAATGGCTCCACTTATGCAATACCTTACTCTGTCACGCCTATCACTTAAGTGACTAAGGGTATCGCTTAAGCCATACCTACTGGGGCCTTGGAAGATCGCTTAAGCAATAATTTTTGGGCTTTGGTAGACTGGTTATGTTATTAGAGGCATCGCTTAAGTGATACACCAGTACCAACTGAGACTTGGAATTCTAAGTCTCTATCAACCACACAGGGTTCATCCGAAATCCTATATATGCAAAAGAACTAAATACCCTATAAAATTTGATGTTCAAGATGCAATAGAGCCTTCAAAATTTCAATCCAAGGTCATTTAAATGAAGAGTGGGTCCCATACCTACTTTCTATTTTTTAACTTACATCTAATAAACCAAAATAAGTTTGGGAGCCTCGTATCCCAAACCAAGGGTCCAACTAGCCTAAAATAGATATTTCAGAGCTATTAAAACTGTAACGATTAACATATAAGGTTGGTTAAATAAAGTTTTCACTCGGTAACCAATTTGAACTAGCAAAGACTTCAAAATAGGGAATTGGCTCTAAAGACTAAAAGAACTTCCAGATAACTGTCCATTCCAACAAGTCATAAATGACTTGGGACAGCTATAGGAAAGCGCTAAACAACAAAAATGAGTAAAAGACATAAAAATGACCTGGTGGGTCTTTACAATGTCCACTACTAAAAGAACTTTTGTCCGCAAAGTATAGGATTAGGTTGTACCTGAAACCTCAAATAAGTGAGGATACTGGATCCATATCTCACTCCTGATCTCTCAAGTAACCTTCTACTAGGTGGTACCTCTACTAAACATTATCTACTAGAATCTCTTTAGTGAGCAACCGTCTGACATCACTAGCTAATATGAGCACTAGCTTCTCCAAGAAGGTCAACCGCTCATCTAACTAAACGTAGTCCCACCTAAGTACATGAGAAGGGTCAGGAATGTATCAATGCAATATAGAAACATCGAATGATGTATGGACAATAGAAAGTTTAGGGCTAAGACTAACTCAAAATGCACCTCACCGATTGTGCAAAGAATTTCAAAGGGTCCAATACATCTAGGGCAAAGCTTACCCTTCCTCCTGAACCTCATCACACCTTTCATAGGCAATACACTGAGTAATTCCCGATCACTAACTCCAAATCTCAAGGCATAAAGTCTATGATCTGCATAAGGCTTATGCCTATTTTGAGTTTCCCTCAATTTATTCTGAATAACCCTTACACTATCTAATGACTCCTAAACTAAGTCCATACCATAGGTCCAAATCTCAGAAGTCTCAATCCAACTAATAGGGGAAAAACATCACCTACAATACAAAGACACAAAATGCACCATCTTAATACTCAAATGGTAGCTATTATTATATGCGAACCCTATTAAGCTTAAGTGCTGCTCCCACTAACCTCACAAATACATAACAAAGGCTCGAAGCATATCCTTGAGAACCTAAATAGTCTACATCTCCTAGTTATCAATTTAAGTAAGAAAGGTTAAACAAAGACCCATTGGAATACCAAACTCCTCCATAAAAGAACTTCAAATGCTAGAAGTGAACACTGAACCTCGATCTGAAATAATGTATATTGGAAAACCATGTAAATAGACTATCTTACTAACATAGATATGGGCTAACCTTTTGGCACTGAAGAACATTAAAATAGGAATAAAGTATGCTAACTTGGTCAATCGATCAATAATGACTAAAATACCATTTGAACCATGGAAAGTATAAGGAAATGCACTAACAAAGTCTATGGAAATTGTTCCCATTTCCACTCAAGAATGTGCAAACTTTGAATTAATTTACCAGGTCTCTGATACTAGGCATTTACCTGCTAACAACATAGACAGCGAGGTAGAAAGTCCCCACATGTCTCTTCGTACGATTCCGCCAATATTGCTATCTTAAATCTGTATACATCTTAGCTATACTTTAATGAATAGAATATCTGTAGCTATGAGCCTCATGCAAAATTTACTGAATTAAGTCATCAACTCTTAAAAAACAAATGCACCTATCAAATCTCAAAACACCCTTAAAATATATGGTATCCCTCTAGGACTTACCACTTAACATCTAACCATGAATGATACAAAGTCTTTTATCCTTAAGCTAGCAATACCAAATTTGCTAAAATAGAAAGGACCTTTCCTTTACACTAGCAAGATCCTTATAGGGTCTGAAATTTCAACCCATACCATCAAGTTGGCTAAAAATTTAATGTCCTATTCCAACAGTCTCTAAGAAATTAAATATAAGCCAAGATACCCATACATACTACATATTGGCCTAAGACATCTACTCCAATATTTACCTTGCTCGGATGACAAAAGATAGAGATATCATAATCCTTAAGAAACTCATCTATCTATACTACCTAGAAATAAGCTCTCCCTGGGTCATAAAATGCTAAAGATAATGATGATCTATGAAGATCTCACAATGCACTCCATAGTGAAAATGTCTCCAAATCTTAAGCATAAAAACTACCACTGCTAACTCCAAATCATGAGTGAGGTTGTTGCACTTGTGCACCTTTAACTACATCAAAGCATAAGCACTAACACAACATTATTGCATCAACGGACAACCCAAACCAACACCAGAAGAATCTCAGTACATGGTGAATCCCTCAACCTTAATAAAAAAGAGATGAAATAATGGTTGAAGTGAGAAATCTATTGAGATATCCAAATCTTGACTCACACTCCTCGGACCATTAGAAAGAAACCTTATTTTGAGTCCATCTGGTCATCGATACTGTAATAGTAGCAAGACTCTCAACATCTATAGTATCTAGCCAAACCAATGAAGCTATTAAAATTAGTCAGAGATATAGATTTAGACCAATCATGAATAACTTCAATCTTTGTTGGGTCTATCGTAATCCCATCCTTAGACACCATATTCCCATGCAATGTCACGAACTCAAGCCAAAACTCATACTTTGAGAACTTGACAAAAAACATATGATAACGAGACCTCAAATCAATCATAGTGAACACTATTGCACCATGAAGTTTGTCAAACAAATCATCAATACGAGACATAGGATAACAGTTCTTTATTGTCAGCTTATTATAATACCTATAATACATACACATATGCATGAAGCCATTATTCTTCTTCATAAATAACATAGAATCTCATAAAAGAGACACACATAGTCTGATAAAACCCTTACCTAGAAAATACTAAAGCTGAGAATTCAGTTCCTTAAGCTCAGTAGGAGACATATAGTAAGGTTCCTTAGAAATATATTAGGTGCCTTGCTTAAGATTACTAACAAACTCAATACTACACTAAGAGAAAAGCCAGGTAGATCGATAAGGAAAAAATCAAAAAACTCATGAAGGATATGAGTAGAGACAAGTGGTGGACTCTCTATACTTACATCACAAATATAAGTGAGATAAGACTTGCAACTCATCAAAATAAGCCTTTTAGTATGAATATAATAAATAATCCTCATCAGCTCGTGACTAATAGCTTCCTATAACACGACTAGGAGTATGCCAATCATGGATAAGGTAATGGTCTTGGAAAAATAATCTATGACCATATTATTATTGAATAACTAGTCCATTCCTAGAATCACATTAAAATCATCCATATTTAACATAATAAGATCCGTTTGAGTGTTAAATTCTCGAATAGTCACAACACATGATTTATAAACTTGATCCACTATTAAAGAATCCCCCCTGGGAGTAGATGCATGTAATAGACATATATAATGAATCCCAAGACAACTCTAATCACAAGGAAAAGTAATCCAACACATAAGAATTAGTGAATCCTGGATAAAATAGGGAAAAAGTCAGTTAATGGCACAACAAAATTGTACCTATGATAACAACATATGAAGGCTCAGCCTTGGGTCTAGCAAGTACAATAAAATTGATCACGCCGTCCACCTGGCTAAGCTTCTGACCGATTCCCTAGCCTGACTACTTGAGAACTTCCATGATCACCTTGAGGATCACCATTACGACTACTTCTACCACCTTAGGCTGGGGGTGGAATTGGCCAAATCTATGGAACACTCTGAATTTAAGAAAACATGACCCCATGATTGAGGCACTCTCTTGAGAAATTACTAAAAGCTTCACACCATAAAATTCCCCCTGAGATGGATTAAAACCAAAATATTTGAGTAATACAAAAAAACCATGATGTCTAAAATAACAAGAAGAAGAACCCTTAAAAGACCAAACGTGACTCTAGCCAGGACGATCACTAGAGTCAGACTGGCCTTTATTGAAAATATGAAGCACGTACTGAACGAGTCTATTAGCCTAACTCAGATACTAATACAAATGATGTAGAGGGTACCTATTATGAGAACCACTGCCTCTAAGTCACAAGATATAAGACTCCCGCTAAACCTACCTAGATATCGCAACCTTTTACTATTGATCCTTTGGTCCTCGTGATGCATTTTCTCCATAATCTGTGTATGATTAGAAACCTTAGAAAAATGCCTTCTAAGAATAACCAAATTCTATGTAGACATTTGAAGAGAAAGTCTTAATCCTCAAACAAAGCAACAAACCCTTTAATACTTAATAGTTAGGATATAAGTAGCATTCTTATCCAAATCATAAATTGAGCCTCATACTCCACAACATCAATGGATACCTATTCCAACCTTGAGAAATGATCCCTTAAATAATCCAGGAGACTATAGAACATATACTTTTCTAAGAAGATCTTAAAGAGTTGGGTCTACATCAAAGGTAGAGATCCAGCTGGCCTAGAATCACGATGACATCTCTAGTAATGTCGAGCAACTAAGTATAACTAAAAGGTAGTGTAATCTACACCATGAGTATCAACTAGGCATAAATTATGGAGCTTATCCTCATAAGTAATCAAGAACTCATACGCAGTATCGCTCGGTACACCAAAAAACCTAGGTAGAGAAAATCTCAAGAATCTACCCAACATATTATGCACCTCGGTATACATAGTGGGCTAGGTAAATACTAATCATGAGGGAACTCAACTCTATGAACCATATATTTTGGCTACACCTTTTCCTTAGTACTACTTTGATCAGTAGATTGTGTACCACCAACTAATCCCAAAAGCTAAACTAAATCATCTCTAAGATCTGATGAAGAAATAAATCCTAGTATATCCTGGGTTGGTCCATGGCCCACTACTGGATAGGGAGGAAGAATCTTTGGCTTAGGAGAAGGAAAAGGGTTAAGTGAAGGCCCCCTATCCTAGACCCTAACTGGGGACACATAGTTGGTTGTCCAAGTCCTCTTGTTTATCTAAAAACAATGGAAGATCCTTAATCTTGGGACCCTTATCTCCTATAAAAGAGGCTCGTGTCCTATCCATATGTGAAAGAGTAAAACTAAAGGAATGCTTTAGAAATAAACTCAAACTCTTAGCATGAAATAAGTGAAAGAAGTGAAGAACTGATAAGAGTGTCCTATAGCCTTCCAAAGATAAGAAATAGATGTCATTGTTCTGATCCATGGAACTCTACTAGAGACTTGATCTTGTACCAATAGTATCAATAAAACCTAGGCTCTGATAGCAATTATTCACGACCTAATTTATGAGTCATGATGGAACCTATCTTATACTGCCAGTAGGTAAACCAAACCATAGCCTAGAGTTAGATACAATGGGATAACTAAGTGAAAAATATCCTAAAAGCCAAAAATTAGATAGATAGAAAATAAACAACCATTACAAGAATCCATAATGCTAGTATAAGAGCTACCGATCAACTATGAGTGCTAACTAGTCAAATACAATCCATCACAAAAATGAAAGACTAAACACAGATAAATAGAAGGAAAAAAGGGGATTTTGATTCCAAGATCTTACCTAATTTATTAAATCAACCCTAGAAAATCAACCAAAGAGCTACAAAAGTGTAGTATGAGTACCAAAACCATAGGTACTCAGTAGGCACCATCGACTGAATGGGCTAAATTATGATATGAATAAGATAAGATACCATAAAAAATAAGCTACATAAAAGTAAAAGGAAAAAATTTGGGAAAAATCTTCAAAGTTCCATAAATCATAGGTATGTCATATTACAACCCAAATCAAGTCATATAAAACACACACATCGAAATAAATAATTCAATAATACAAACCCAAGAGTCAAATATAAACTAAATACAGAGATGGGAACCCCTGACTAAAGATATTGCATTATCCTCACTACATATCACAAAAACATAAAAAAGATTTTAAGGGCTCCTTAAAACTATATCAAGTGCTAGTATCACTAGCCATGTGCTCCCCCTCATTATTAAAATCTATTTTATCATCCTCAAACCACTAGAAAGGGATCTCATCATCAAAATCTGCTCTGGCGGAAGGAAGTATCTCTTTGGTCTTCAACACCTTCCATAAGCCCTTCAACCCTTTCCATATATGAGTGAAAAAATTAACTCTCTTCTTTACCCTTCTCCTCATATTTTTGTGAGACTCTTGAAGAGACTAATGTGACAGTACCAAGGAAGATTTGAAACACCTAGGCTTTGGAACCTTAGAAAATTTCCTTAGTTGAAGCTTCCGGACTAGGTATGACTCCAGCATACTAGTCGTACCCTTGGATAGGACTTAGTTACCCCCTCTCATATGATAGGTAGTGTGGTGGGGTTTACACACTGACTAAGATAAGGCTTAGCCTCCCTATTGTCATATATTAGGGTATGATTCGTACACTACCTAGTCGTATAAAGTGTTGAGCTTGACCTAGATAAATGTCTTGGGTATAGTTTGTGGAGAAAGTTTAGGGTACCATTTGTACCCTTAAGTACGAGTCATGAGTGTATGGTCATACCTTTATCAGTGTAGGGGTCTTTGGTGAGGCCTAGGGTATGATTTAGGGTACCACTCATACCCTAGGGTACGGTTGAGCTAAGTGAGTCGTACCCACCTGGGAAGTCACTTTTGTCCTTTTAAGCCTAGGGATCTATAGATTTTTACCATCCTAAACCCTTAAGTCCCCTCATTATATAATGTATTATAAACTCCTAAAATAGATTTTTGGTGGATCAAATAATCCAAATACTATCTCAATCACATTTTTCAAGATTTGGAGGCTAGGTTCGAAGGGGTGCTCATCTAGAGGCAAAGAGAAGTCAAGTTCTTCCTTGAATCAAGTTCTATTAAGGCATGTGACTCTTTCCCTTATTGTTAACTCAAATATCATGTATTTTTAACATGGATTATTACTTTTAAATGGTGATTTTTAAATCAAATGCTTTGGGTTTTTTATGCCTAGTGATGAGTAATTTTTGCTCTTTCTTGGACTTGTACTTATACATAATATTGGCAATGATTTGTACATGTGGGATATTTTTATTTGTGGTTTAACAAATGGGTCTTTAGTAACTCTAAGAATGATGATTTCTACTTTGAGTTTGGCCTTGGTAAAGGCATGCCCACAAGGTGTTTGTGAAAAAAGTCTAAGAGAACTAGCTGGTCACAATTTGGTGTTGTTTTGAACTAGGGCTATGGCCCATTAAGTGTGAGTGGTTGTTAAATGGCATTGCAAAGACCTTGTTAGCCATGTATTGAGTTAATTGATGACTTTGTGGTTTGATGGGTAAAGGGGTTAAAGTCCCTAAACATGAAATAGAACTTGAATTATGTTTAGAACTAAGTGTGGTATCGAAATTCTAATGAAGAAAGAATGGTTTAGTAAGATTCTTGATGACCATAACTTGAATTGGATGATTAATTGAATTAAAGAATTGGCCTATTAAAGTATTTGATTTACGAATGCTTCCATGAAGACCCTGTGGTCATACATGGTGTTGAATTGGTTAAATGGGTTGGAGTCCCTAAGTGTTGAATTCAATGAATGTTGATTTATAGAAAAAGGGTTAGAGCTCTATTGTCAACTAAAGATAGTCGCGATGACTTGTGGTTAAAGTCCCTTTCCAAATATAGTGGCTTTTGGTTAGAGTCCCTTGCCTAATAATATTTCTTTGGGTTAAAGTACCTTTCCTAATGAGATGGCTTATGGTTGGAGTCCCTTTCCTAAATATGCAAAACTTTGGTTAGAGTTCTTTATTTAATATGGCTTGAGGTTAGAGTCCTTTTCCTAAGTAGATGGCCTGTGGTTAGAGTCCTTTTCCTAGTGAAGGCACATATGGTTAGAGTCCCTTGAATAAGAAGAAAAGAAATGTATAAATCTATAAGGGTGGAAGGTCGGAGTCCTCCCTTTCATGACTTGTGATTGAGTACCTCAAGAATACTTGCTAAGTGTTGTTTCTTTCTGGCACGTTATGAACCTATTATGTACCTACGTGTATGCCTATCTGTATAAATATGGTTGAGTATGATGTTTTAACTTGGATTTTACTGATGACTCTATTTTATCCTTATCCTTGTGTTACATGAAAGTGTTCCAACTACTATCCATCTCTAGATGCTAAGTCCCCATGTTACATAAAGGCCAGTTATTCTTTTTCTCTTCCAGCGCAGTGACTGATCGAAGTGGTTTGTGGATTGACTTTAAAGTGGTGAGATTCCTAATTTTGAAGGCATGTATTTCATAGTCTCTTATCTTTGGTTTGCTACATATTTAGACTTGGTTTGGCTATTGTCGGAGGCTTGTCCCAAAATATATTAACATTAGATTTGTGTAGAGGCATTTTTTGATGAAGTGGACTTGGGTATATTAGTTAGTAAGTTGATGTAAATTAAATGTTTAGAAATTGTTTAAGTTATGATACTAGTTTTGTTTCTGCTATCTTGATTTATGGTCGGCGTTCATTCGACACTTGTGGATTAGGGTGATAGTTAGGTTAGGTTAAGGGGCGATCTTCGATCCATTTTAGGCTTGACATGCCCATACAACATGACTCGATTTTGGGTTATATTAAGTTGGTATCACAGCCTAGGTTCATGATCAGTTTGATATCCATAAAGCCATGTCAAGTAGAGTATATTTTAATAGTGTGTAGTGCGCCACACTTATAAAAGAAGGGCTATGCGATATTTAGGAATGTTTCCCTTTATTGTGTTTCTATCTTAAGCTATAGAGTCTAAGGTATTGGATTCCATTAATTTCTTTTTGCTCATCTTTTAGATCATGCCTCCAAGGAGATCTGACACTCAGACAAACTCTTTTGTCCCAACTGAGGGCCCTATGGTTGGAGAACATCAAACTTCTAGAGTCTAAACCCGAGCTAATGATGTGACATATGACTATGCTCATGGTGTTTCACCAGTCCGTACTAACCCTTTTAATGAGAGTCACACTCTTAATTATTCACCATATAAGGATGCTACTAATGTTGAGATTTATGACTCTATTAATCTCTTGACTCAATTGGTAACCTCTCAATCAGAGTGTGGTGCTCCGTCTACTATTTCTTTTAAGGCGACAAGAGTTGTCTAATTCATAAGGTTACACCCTCCTATGTTTATGGGTACGAAGGTGGAGTAGGATTCTCAAAGTTTCATTGATGAAATAGAGAAGATATTCTGGATCATGGATGGTTCATAGGTTAAGGCTATTAAGTTTTATTCCTACCAATTTAAAGCTGTAGCACACCAATGGTATGAAAGTTGGGAATTATCTAGAGGTATAAATGATAGTTTTACCGTCAGGGAAGGTTTCTCTGAGGCCTTCTTAGACTGCTTCTTTCTTCAAGAGTTGAGGGAAGTGAAAGTGGAATAGTTTATCAACTTGAAGCTATGGAGGATATCTGTCAAAGAGTATTCCTTGAAATCCCATTAGTTGTTTAGGTATGCTTCTGAGATAGTTTCTAGTATGAGGGCTAGAATGCATAAGTTTATTTTGGGATTGTCTCGATAGTTGGTGATTGAGATCAAGGGACCTTTCTTTATAAAAGACATGGACAACTATTGGTTGGTCATGTATATAAAGTAGGAAGATAAAAAGAAACAGGTTGAATTTTATAAAAGACAAGTAAAGAAATTTAGACCTTTTGAGCAAAGTGAAAACGTCGGTGGCAAGTGGCCAAGGATGAAGTGAGGGAGTTCATGTTCTTTATCCTCGGCTAGTGCTCCTTACCCAAAGTTGTCAGGAGATAGTCGATCTTAATTTGCTGGTAGGTTCCAAGCGCAGGGCACCCAATTCCAGGCTAGTGAAGCTCAATCAACTCCAACTTACCCTCCTTACAAATTTTATGGTCAGTATCATCATGGTTAGTCTTAAAAAGGGTGAAAAAGATGTTATATTTTTGGTCAGATTGGGCATATGCAGCATGAGTGCCCCTCTGTAGTGGCTTCTTGGGCCAATAGGGCCCTTATTGTTACTTTATCTACCCTCACACTGAAGGGTGCTATTTCTGTTTCTACTTTTATTTTTGGCACCGACGCTAGCCAAAACTAGTTGTATGCACTTGCTACACATTAGGATTTATAGGAATCTCCCAATGTTGTCATGAGTATGTTGAAAATTTTCTCCTGTGATGTGTATTGATTGCTTGATCTAGGGTCCAATCTTTTTTATGTGACCAAGTTTGTGGCGTGCATCTTGTTTTTGGTCTTGAGAGTTTGTCAGTTTCTTTTTCTATTTCTACCTTGGTAGGAGACTCAGTGGTTGTTAAAAAGGTCTATAGGGGTGTGTGGTATCTGCCAGTAGTAGAGAAACTTTTGTAGATTTGATAGAGTTAGACATGATTAATTTTGATGTTATTCTGGGAATGGATTAGTTGCACTCATGCTATGATTTCTTTGATCGTCAATCCCATAAAGTCTTGTGTAAATTCCTAAATGAGCCGGTCATTATAGAGGAAGTAGTCCTTTAGTGTATAAGGGGAGATTTATTTCGCATCTTAAGGCCTAGCAGTTGATCCCAAAAAGTTGTTTGTATCATTTGGTTTGAGTTAAAGATTCTAACTCAGAAGGTTCTTCTCTAAAATCTGTTCTCATGGTTTATGATGTTCCTGAGGTCTTTTTTGATGGACCTTTCCTGTATTTCTCTCGATAGGAAATCAATTTTGGGATTAATCTTGTTCTAGACACTCATCCAATTTCTATACCTCTTTATAGAATGGCTTCGATGGAGCTAAAAGAGCTTAAGAAGCAATTAAAGCACCTTTTAGATAAAGGTCTTATCCATCTCAGTGTGTCTTCTTGGGTAATCTCATGTTGTTTATGCATAAAAAAGATAGTTCTTTTCATATGTGCATTGATTATTGTCAGTTAAACAAAGTAACTATAACGAACAAATATCCTCTTTCTAGGATTGATGATTTGTTTGATCAACTTCAAGGTGTGAAATATTTCTCTAAGATTGATCTTATGTCAGGGTAACATTGGATTAAAATTAGGGAAGTGGATATCCCTAAGACTGCCTTTGGATTCCAGTATGGTCACTATAAGTTCCTAATTATGTGCTTTGGGTTGACCAATACCCCCACGATATTTATGGATTTGATGAATAGTGTCTTCCATCCGTTCTTGGACTTGTTTGTTATTGTCTTTATTGATGACATCTTGGTTTACATCAAAAGCTAGGCAGATCAAGTCGATCAACTCTGTTCCGTAATACAAATTTTGAAAAAGCATTACCTATGTGCCAAGTTCTCTAAGTTAGAGTTTTGGTTGAAGGCCGTGACTTTTCTTGGTCATGTCATCTCTAGTGAAGGGATCATGGTAGATGCATAAAAGGTTACGAATGTTAGAAATGTCCTAGACCTGAAACTCTAACCGATATTCAGAGCTTCTTGGGTCTAGCCAGTTACTAGGAGATTTGTGGAGTGTTTTTCAATAATATCTGCTCCATTAACCAAGTTGACCTAGAAAAGGGTCAAGTTCTTATGGTCAGGTGCGTGTGAGGGTAGTTTTGAAAAGTTGAAAGATAAATTGACTTCAGCTCCAATTTTGACCTTTTCTGAGGGTAATGATGGTTTTGTAGTGTATTGTGATGCTTCTCATATTGGGCTTGGTTATGTATTGATGCAGCATAGTAGGGTCGTGTCCTATACTTCTAGGCAATTGAAGGTTCATGAGAAGAACTACCCCACTCTTGACTTGGAAATGTTAGCAGTGGTATTTGCCTTGAAGATTTGGCATCACTTTCTTTATGGGGTTCATGTGGACATATTTTCTGATCATAAGAGTCTTCAGTATGTATTTACTCAGAAGGAGTTGAATCTAAGGCAAAGGAGATAGCTTGAGTTGTTGAAGGACTTCGACATGAGTCTTCATTACCATCGAGGTAAAGATAACGTACTTGCTAATGCTCTTAGCATATTATCATGGGGAGTTTAGTCTATGTGGATAAGGATAAGTAGGAGTTGGTGAAGTACATTCATCGTTTTGCTAATCTTAGAGTTCGTCTTATACACTTGGAGGAAGGTGGTGTATTTATGCATCAAGTATCACAATCATCTTTTGTTCTGGAGATAAGGGAAAAACAAATTTTAGATCCCGAATTGATGATGATTAAGAGTAACATGGGTTAACAAAAGATTATTGACCTTGTGATTGGTGGTGATGGTATCTTGAGGTACCAAGGTAGGCTACCCATTCTTGATGTCGATGGATGAAGGGAAAGGATTATGGACGAGGCACATGGATCTCGTTATGCTATTCATCCCGGTTCTAAGAAGATGTATCATGATCTTTAGGAGTTCTGTTGGTGGAGTAGTATGAAGCAAGATGTTTCTAACTGTATGGTGTATCAACAAGTAAAATGTAAATAAATGAGGACTGGAGGTTCATACCAAGAGATTGCATTGCCCCAATGGAAGTGGGAGGTGATTAATATGGATTTCGTTGCCAGTCTCTCTAATGTCAGAATCAATGTGATTCTATTTGGGTTATTGTATATATGATGACCAAATCTGGTCACTTTAGCCAGTGAGGACTAAGTACTCGATTGAGGATTATAATAAGTTATATCTTACGGAGATTGTAAAATTGCATGGTGGTACAGTTTCTATCATATTGGATCGAGGTACTCCATTCTCATCTCACTTTTGGAAGTCATTTCAAAAGGGTTTGAGGACTAAGGTGTGACTTAGTACCGATTTCCACCCGCAGATGGATGCACAAGCATAGACGACTATCAAAACATTGGAAGATATATTGCGTGCTTGTGTGATTGATTATGGTGGTAGTTGGTAAGACCATATGCCTTTGATCGAATTTGCCTATAACAATAGTTACCACTCTAGCATTGGCATGACCCCTTTTGAGGTATTGTATGGTAGGAGATGTTGGTCTCTTATTGGGCGGTATGAAGTCGATGAGGGTAAGTTTCTTGGGCCTGATTTGATTCAACAAGCCTTAGTGAAGGTAAAGGTGCTTTGTGATAGGTTTAAAACCGCTCAAAGTCATTAAAAGTACTATGCAGATGTTAGGCATAGATATTTGGAGTTTAATGTTACCGATTGGGTATTCTTGAAGGTGTCTCCCATGTAAAGAGTGATGCGATTTAGTAAGAAAGGGAAACTTATCCCCCGTTATATTGTTCCCTACTTGATTTTGAAGAGGGTTGGAAATGTTGCCTATGAGTTGGAGTTGCATTCTAGTTTGAACTCTATCCACCCATTTTTCATGTCTCTATAATGCGTAAATATGTGGGTGATCCTTCGACAGTTGTCCCTTTGAGGGATGTTTTTGTTTTGGACTCTTTATCCTATGAGGAGGTCCCGGTGAGGATCTTGGATTGGCAAGTTCTCTAGTTTTGAATGAAAGAGGTGGTTTTGGTAGAGGTGGCTTTGATGAAGGTTCTATGGATGAACCAAAAGTCCGAGAAACCTACTTAGGAGGCGAAAGAGGACATGAAGTCCAAGTATCCACATTTTTTTTCCAATCTAGAAACCTGTGCTTTAGGTATGTGTTAATATTCTCAGTTTGATTTATTTTCTCGATATCCTTGAGTTACATCCTAGAATTCCAACCTCTAACCATCTCTGGACGCTATGTCTCAACATGACATACGGGTCGTAGCTTTTTTTTCTCTTCCTACATAGTGACTAGGTGATCAAAGCGGTTTGTGTGTTGAATTTGAAGTGGTGATCTTTCCTACTTCAGAAGGCTTGCATTTCACAGTCTCTTATCATTGGTCGTTGACTTCTCTAGACTTGGTTTGGCTATGGTCGGGGGCTTGTCCCGACATATATAGAGATCAAATTTGTGTATAGGCATTGTTGATGGCTATGGAATTGGGTAAGTTGACGTAAATCAAATGCTTAAACGTTGTCTAAGTTATGATATTAGTTTTGTTTCCGCTATCTTGATTGATGGTCGGAGTTCATATGATACTTGTGGATTGGGGCGATGGTTAGGTTGGGTTAACGGGGTAATCTCTGGTCCATGTTGGTCTTCAGATGTCCATACGACATGGACCAATTTCGGGTCATATCAAGAGTAGGCCTGATCAAGCCTGGAAATAGTAGCTCCCTACTCTCTCTGATCCTCAAGAGACCTCTCATAATTAGTATTGACAACATAAGAGTGGTGAGTGGTAGAAGGTTCTCCCGACACCTAAGGTATATTAGACACCAATTATTTCACTATCCGCATCTAACTAGAGAGTTCCTCGAATGGACCTACCAAAAATGGCTTGCAAGAGACAACATCATCCATGATTTACCCAAACCAATCTTTCTCTTTTTTCTCTTTGAAAGTGCGCCCATCCCAGTATCTTCAATAGGTAAATGGGTTTCTTTGGGGATATCTAATTGTCCCTCGAATACTACTCAACTTCAGCCGTCTTGCTAGTTATCAAGAATGGAAATAAGAGCATGGGGCCGCCTTTGTTCTTAAAATGCTAGATATTCAAAAGCACAAAGCATCCAACATTCAAAGGAATATTATCCATAAGGCAAGCTACCATCTAGGCTCTCATAACAGAGATATGAGTCATGTTGGTAGTAGGTGAGACATGACTACATATGATGGTTAACCAAATTAGAGCCTCGCCCATGAACACATTCATTGTTATTTCTGTTATTGTACTGAACATGAGACTTCTCTTCCCGGGAATAACTAAGCATCTAAACAGCTTTCGGGGGCACAGTTCTTAGCCTCGTACCCTTCCATATCGACATCCGAATGCCCAGAGAATTCATTGATCTATTCGGCCCCGAAATGAACTTCCTTGTCCCAATTCTCATAACTGGGTTGGAGATTTTCACTATAATAAGATTTTCGTATAATACTCCAACCCATTGTTTATTGGCCCGACAAAGATCTGGGGAAAAGTATCTCTAACCTGTGGCCACCAACCTTTCATAGAAAGTAGGGAGCTTTTCAACCACTAGTTCCATTGCTATGTCTCTCTCAAGGAGAACTTGCTCCTAGCAAGGTCCTGATAGTAGACAGTCTGACACTTAGTGGACATGAAGTGAGTTTGATCATATGTTGCCATCTTCAGCTTTAAAACCTGAAAAACAAAACAAACAAAGAACTTACTATACTGTGAAAACAATGCTATGTGACTTAATTAAGCTAAAGAAATGGTATATGGGTCAAATTTGGGCCTATAATAAGGGTTTAGGATTTTTTACAGGCCTGTCTAGAAGACCTCAGATATCACAATCACATCCACTTGGATTATGATCACAAAACTTGAGAAGACTATCAAACAGGCCTTAGGCCTCGCACTTGCGAGTTGCTAGATCGTGATCACGCTATCGCAATCGTAGTCTGGCAAATGCTATCGCGGTACCTGAAGTTGCATGCTTAGAATGATCCCGACCAAAACTGAAAATATTTATACCAATTTGTGTTCATAACATGTAAATGACACTAAAAATATGAAACACAATTCCTAAACACTCAATCCTGCCCTTTAAACATGGAAAAACTATCAAGGAACTCATTCGTGTATTTTACCAAACACTTGTGTGCACACCAAAACACCTCATGAGCGTGACAAGTTCACCAATCCATTACCTCAAACTAGCATCTTTATTTCTAAGATGATGTTAAGAATTAAGCGAATTCAAGTTGTTGTTCACAAATATCCCTCACCCACATCCCTCTTTCAAGGATGATATGGGATCCTTAAGCAATTGGGGTTTTCACTCACAATTCTCAATTCAAACTTGGAGTAAAAGTCCAACCCAAAACAAGTAACTTGTTAATTAGACTATCATTTAACACCCACACATTATCCACCACCTAAACATACATAACCTCAAGATATGAATTTTGCTACCGATGAAAGTAAATAGAGGATATATACCCAAATTGGCATTCAACTCATCCATTGAAAAGTAAAATAAGTAAAATCTACAAATTCAAGTTCAATAAACAAAGATAAATTATCTCTTAGGTACACTCCATAACTTGATTCTCACTTACAAAGTTGTTATTCTCTCTCCAAAATGGGAAAATTAGCTAAAAGGTGCTGAAATTGTGAAAGGGTTTAGCCTTTTGTATTTTAGGACTCATCTTTGTGAAATTCTAAATCTACCCCTCAAATCCTAGTCATTCACGATCACCATCTCCTGGTCGCGATTGTGATTCTACATTTGCGTGGCATCTTCATGCAATCGCCATACCCCCAACTCAAAGCTTTGCTTGTGCTTAATCAACACTAACTCTTACCAGTATTTTCAATCGCCACTACAATGAATATACTTGGTTGGAGATCAAAAAGGGATTTTTAAGCTTGTAATGTTGGTTTGGGGTAGGGTAGGATATAATTTAGGAACATCAAGGCTATTCCATCCTTGAACATCTGCATCACAAAATTCTATCCATCTTTTGATCATGAGCTACCTCTTTTGTTTTCTCTTACATGTGTGCCAACTTATATCTCCTTGGCTCACCCATTTCATGGTTTTGTTTCCTTTGTTGAATCCTTTTTTTTTCTTACTCATTTGTTCTCAATGATTAAGCTCTTCAACATCCACTTACAACTTCATAGCCCAACATTATCTATTCCAATATTCACCACCCCAACTTAGGATTTTAGCCATAATTTGAATTTTTAAGTTCAACGAGGGTGGGGTTCAAAAGACGGATAAAAATTAAAAGGCTCATAACTTGCTATGTGTTTTCTAAAGAAAGGTCTCAAGGATCGAAGTGGGTGACTAGGGATAACATTTATGCACGGGTAGGCTGTTTTGGTTAAAGTGGACTTCCAACATCACATAGATGGCCTAAGATCATCTCACCAACCACGTAAAATCAAAATTAGCTTTAAGAGACTAATAGGGCAAGTTTAGATAGTACAAGTATACATGATATTCAAATAAATAAGTTCACCACACATGTCATGCAAATTCACCATGGGGGCTCAATTTTACCTCCTACTAGAGAAAAAAATGGACTATCTATTAACTTTCACAAACCAAAATTTTGAGTCACAAAAAGAGAAGAAGTATTGATACAAGGTCTCTCACGTCCGTGCCTTTGATTTTTGAAAAAAAAATTTAATGGAGGGGGAGTGTTTTCTTTGCATTTGCACCACACATAATTTGCTAATTATGGAACCCACCTATGCCTTCGTCTCATAATTTGTCTTTCATTCTGGCAAACCATATGGCTACTCAGACTTTACTATAGGTATAAGTGCGATCGCAAATAAAAAATGCCACAATTACTTACACTTTCCTTGCATTTAGAGCTTTGATGCTATAGGTACTCAGACTTCCCCTACATCTATGGCTTAAGACCCACCCTGATGAGTTTTACTTAATAATGTCATCACTCAATCTGTCATAAGAAAAGGCTCACCCAATATCATTATTAAAAGAAATAGACATCTAAAAATGAAAACAATCAATTCACAAAATTTCCATACTTCGTGTGTACTAAATTAAAGTATTGGAAGACAACGTGTATTCACAGAAGGACAAGGCCACACAAGAATTTTAGTGACCTCACTACATAACATAAAAAATAAGAAGGGTAAAAGGGCTTCCTGAAACCAAATTGATAACCATGTTAAAATCTGGGCATAGTGGTCTAATCTAGACAAGATTGGTGCAATGGTGGCACCGTAATTGCGGCCCTCAGTCAACGATTATGGTAACTAAGGCCATATACTTCTCTATTTTACCCTATTTTTCTGCATGGCTTCTACAGTTCTAAGCTTGGTTTTCCCCTATTTTGGCTTCTAACCTGTCTAAAACACCTACAAAATATCAAAATTATGTGACTTATTCAAAAGAATATGGAGTAAACATGAAAATGAAGGGTTTCCTCCCATCAAGAGCTTGGTTTAACGTCGCAGAATGATGCCTCTTTAGCCATTATTTGTGTCTCCACTTAGAGTATTTGAATTTACTACCCAAATTTTTGATCAATACATCTTTGAAGTGTGTTGGGCAAATGCAAGGGCACGAAGAAACATGTTCTATCATGCCACTTCGAGGACTTAAACCTTTTACCCAATTTCACATCAAATTTTTGAGTAGGCTCATTGGGTATTGGTGAGACCATCAATAGGCACTAGTTGTACATCGCGAATTGAGCTCTTTTACCTTAGATAGTGGGGTTCACATTTGTGTTTTTGGAATGTCAAATTCCAAAATATCCATTATTGGATTAGGTGGATAGACTTTCATCATATCCACTAAGAACAATGTTGAAAAATGGTTTTAATGAGGCCTATCCATTAATTTCAAATTTGCATCCTTATTAGCATCCTCACCCCAAGATGGACTAGAGTCTTCGTAAGAAATTTTCTTAGGTTTTTTGTTTGACTCTCATTCCACTTCTTCAACTTTGGCATCTTTAACTATATTAGGTTTGGTTGGTTTGGGAATCACTAAGGATTCTTCAACATTGAACTCAATTTGAAGAGTGGGCACAATCATGGTATTTGAAAGATTAGCCTCCATGCCCACTTCTTAGGTGTTTATTTTCTCTCTCATGCCACTTCTCTAACTTTGGCATCTTCAACTATATTAGGTTTGGTTGGTTCGGAAATCTTCAAGGATTCTTCAACATATAACTCATTTTGAAGAGTGGGCACACTCATGGTATTTGAAAGATTGGCCTCCATGCCCACTTCTTCTAACCCTTTGATTTTCTCTTTACATGCCCTCATGTCTTAATGCATGAGTTGTATGTTATCCCTCATTATTTCTATCCAATCCAAGATAAGTTGAAGCATTGCTTCAACACCATTGCATTTGACACATTGTTCTTCTTTTTTGTCATCATAAGAACTATCAAAGTCATCAAAAGAACTATCATTTGGGTTAGTATAATGAGGGGAATGGGCATTTGGACAATCACTCTAATGTCCATCACGACCACCACATAAAGAACAATCATACTCCCAATAGGATCAGGATAGTAGACATAATAATCATACTCCCAATAGGATCAGGATGGTACACATACCTCTTTTTGGAGAGCATATCTATAATTTTTACAAATTTAGGGTCCACCACAATATGGCCATGGTTTATCAAGATAATATTTCCAACCTCCAAAATCATATTTGTCCCATGATGCCATAGTAAGAAATAAATAAAAACAAAAATCTACCTAACACAAGGAACAAAAGAAAATCACAATAAAAAGTATTTACAAGTTTGGATTTAAGCAAATAAGCTAAAATTTCAAACCAACTCAATATACCAAATTGTTCCCCGACAACGACACCATTTTTTATAATGCTTAACTTACACGTCAATTTAAGTGCAAGGCGGTCGTTGTCAATATATTTACCCAACTAAGAGTCGGGGTGGAATCCACGAGAAACAATGTGAGTGGCGATTGAGTAAGTTTGAAATAAAAGTTACATGCTAAGTTCAAACCTATGATACAAAGTAGTTTGGGGGTTTTCAGAGATATAATTATCCTTGGGCTTTTAAAGGACTAACTTGAGACTAAGATTGATCAGAGTGTAAACAATTAGGAACTGATCTTGGGACTATGCTTTCCTAGGGGATAATTATGCATAGGAATATGATTATTTGGTGCAAATTCTAATCGTTGTTATGTGGTAGGCTAGGTTTAAATTACTTAAGGCTAGTTCTTTAACAAAACCTCAAAGATGTCCCTTATTGAACCCTACGAGTACATAACGAGTGTGTCAATTAAAGCTGCTTAACAACTCAATTGGGCATCCCTATTTCTAGGATGATACCTATAGTGTAGTCAACCTTGTAATCACCCTTATGTCTAAGATAGTGAGAATTAGCAAAATATGCCCATAAATTATCTACTATTTGCTTGGTTCCTACATCCCCTTTTCAACGATGATATGGATTCCAAAAGTTCACCCAAACCCCTCTTTTAAGGATCGTTTGAGCTTTCAAGAGCTTGGGATTTTTACCTATCAAACCCATATAGATATTTGGGGATTTCACACATAAATTACAACCAATTTGATCAAAAAATATTAGAACCCATCATCAATAACCTAGAATTCACACAAATACATTACAACCCATACACCATTGCACCCTAATCAAGTATAACCTCAAGAGGTAGGTCTCGCACATCATAAGGACAATAAAATCAAATATACCAAGTTATCTATAAAAGTTATTCATAAGAAAAATAAAGAGAGGACAAACCACACTTTAGACTCAAATGAGTCTTCAATAAACAAATCCAAATCTATACTTTAGAGTTCCTCTAATTAAATCTTGCTTCAAATTAGTGTAAATTTAAGCTCCAAGATCCAAGAAATTACGAAAACCCTAAAGTAAGGATGGGAGGTAGGGTTGTGGAATGATATGATAAGCTTCGTAGAATGGATGGATTTTGAGACTTAAATGGGATTTGAGGTCATTAGTGCAAAATGAATTTTTACCCTCGGACCATTTTCCGCTCTCACGAAATTGCAGAGGATTGATTGCGATCGCAACTTCTGCAATTGTAGAGGAGTGATCACGATTGTCGTTGTTTGACTAGCTTGACTGATCTCGATCGCGGTCCTTATTTCACGATCACTGTAACTGAGGGAAAGATCCTGCTCTTGCTTTATCTTATCTAGCTCTTGCACTCATATTCCCCTTTTTGGTCCCTTTTTAGATCAAGGTTGCTTCTCTTTATCTTAGCACTTGCATACCTGCAAAGTATGAGAATTAGTGGATTTTACCACAAATATGTGTCACTTATACATTCAAATCACAGTAGTGTGCACAGATGTTGAGTGTAAATGAGTGGTAAATTCACCACTCATCAATCACCATATGCTAACTTATTTTGACTGACCATGATCGCGGCCCTCAGGTTGCGATCGTATCAAACCAAGGTTATGAAACCTCTCCTAACAATCCTTCAAGAACTCATAAGCTTTCTCACCAAAAACACCACTAAACTTAGGAGGGGACAATCTCATAAATCTCTTAAACCTCTTATGATCATGAATAAATATCATTAGACCATGAACTATAGGCAAAACAACAAGCTTGGTAGGCAACACCTCAACATGTGTGGCCATCACGACATCTTACTATGGCCTAAGGGTCTGACAACCATGAATAGAAACTTCCCTAATTTCTGGACACCCTCTCTCTTTGAGAACCATCAAGTGCATTTAGTAGAATACCTGCTTGAGAAGTGCCATTCAAATAGCTCAAAAGCTAAATTAAAATATCTGACAACACTGGTGTGACTAGTACCCTAATAGGCTAGTCCTATATTCTCTAGCCTATAATCTACCTCAACATGATCAATATTTGGCTGGTGTGAGGCTGCTTTAGCTAACCCTCTACATGTAGATGCTCCTTTTATCGGGTCTCTACCTTGGTCTCGGTAGCAACCCTTGCCTCATTTTCTATCTTGGGCTTCTGCTATTGGTGATGTCTCAACATCCTCAATAACTCTTAATTGAGTTTTCACCATTTGCACAAAAAAAAGTGAGATATAAATATAGAATACCAAGTATGAACAACACACACTATATTGAATTAAATTAGAGAACTTTTCCTACAACATACCATATCCTCTTGAAGATAGATACAGACATCAACGTATAGATCTTTGGGAATCTATTAGACATCTTTCTCACTTACTCATGAGACTTATTAACCTAGTGCTATGATACAAATTGGTCAGGACTCCGAATTTGAGGTCACGATGACACCTAACCTAACCAACCCTAGTAGGTAAGCCTAACTAAATAAGAGATACAGAAGATAGAAAAATGATAGCCAATAATCAAATACGAGACTTTAGGATACTGTTAGACAAATATAATAATGACAAGCTATATCCAAAATAATTACAACTCCAATCCCAAGATTTGTGTTATGAATACAGAGCACCATATCTCTAACATAGAAAATAAGTACATAATATCTATCTCGTAAATACATATGAAATTAGATGAAGTCGTGCATAGTTACAGAGGGCGAGCTCACTAGTCTTTGAAGATGCCAAAAATGCTTGAGTATCACTATCTATAGCTCACACAAGAACTGGAATCTACACCAAAAGGGTACAGAAGTAGGAGTAAGTATGGTCCACTTGTACACAGTAGGTATTCTAGGATGATCAAGCAAAGTAGATTACTATATATATATATATAGGAAAGTATGAGTAGCACAACCACCTGCATTTAGAAAAGTTCCCAACAGTGGATCTAGTTGTAGATCTCCTAACAATATAATAATACAATTAAAATAACGGTATAAGATATGTCAACAAGACAAATATACATATAAAAAAGATCAAAATATACAATATCAATCACATAAAAGAATGTATTGTAGTGCAATATGATCATATGTCATGATTGTAATGATAATTTTTTCACCTCCTATATACGTTTCAAGCCTAATCTTCTAGAAGAGGACCCATGGGGGTTAGCAACTTATCATAATCTAATCAGTAAATCTTATGAAATATCCTTCGATTAAGGCATTTCATAAAGTGTCTTATTTTTCAAAAATAAGTGTTCCTCAGTATTACCAGTTCTATTCTTATAGATGTATCAATGAAGATGTACGCTCATAACCAGCTCTGCACATATAACAAATCAACTCAATAATGGTATTAATGAATACGTTAAATCACAATAGATAAGCATCATGTGAAACATCAATAGTATCCATCCTCGCCCCCACATCGGTATCATAATAATAATAATGAACAAATACTGCTCAAACAAGACTAATGCCAGCCCCCATGCATGTATCTCAGTGATAATAATCTCTCAAGACAATAATAAGTTTCACAAAAAGCCCCCATATAGGCAGCACAGTAAAATAATGATCTCAAAAGATGAAAACCACAATAAAAACCCTAACCCATAGCATACTTTATAGGTGTTTGGACATGGAAAACCAAAATGTTTTGGAGTTGGAATTGGAGTTGAAGTTGGAGTTCGGAGTTGTGTTTGACCATGAATATAAATTGGATTTGTTTTTGACTTTTTGTGAGAGAAAATGGTGAAAACAAGTTTAACTTGTTTTCACTTTTCAAAATACAATTCCAAATTGTATTTGAAATTCTTATGGACAAACACTACAATTTTCACTAAAATGAATTATTTTTTTGGAAATATTAATATATTCGCATGGACAAAACCCCCTTTACATGCATGGTTATCTACCTATCCCGATTTGAAGAAATTTTGGTTATAACCTATCTCAAAAGACAAAACATAAGTTTGGAACCCTCAAAAAGAATCTTTCCCCTTCTAAACGGCTTTAGAATGATTCTAGGCTATCAAAAATAGATTCGGCATAAGATAAAGAGTCTATCAATACTCATATTTTGAAGTTTAAAATTTAATTTTTGAAGAAATTTTTCAAGATAATCAATGGGTGATGATAGAAATTGATTTAGAAGCTTACCCAAGTAAGTTTGTAGAAAAATCTCTTGGAAATCGCCTATCATGAGGTTCTTAAGCTCAAATACGGTTAAAATGGTGTTGAAATAACGAAATAGGGGTATGTGATAATACCTCACCATCGCAGCCCATCCCACATTATCGTGAGGTCAATCGTTGACCACAGCTAAAATGGTCATTACAATTACGATAGAGAGATACACAATCACAACAACAACCTGACTTGGACCATATAATTGTGTTAGACCACTATACAATTGCTATGCAGAATTTACCCACTCTTCATGATTGCAACACCTCTATGTATGATTAGGATGAGTAAATTACTAGATTACTAGAAACTGGACAACAGATATTAGTCCAAGCCAAAATGTTCCAACGAACCGTCGATATTTCATTTAGAACTCCACAAAAATAACCCAATTGGTTACTAGGCTATTTTTGATGTTTTAGATTCAATGGAACCATCAAATTTATCATACGAGGTTGTTATCAACAAGTTAAACCCTGAGAACTCCTTTAGGCTAAATAAACTATGACTCATCTAAAATCTCAAAAATCAAATATAATCTCAAAACTCAGGTCAACCACACTACTAACCCTAAAACCACATTCCAAATCTAATAAAACTGAAAGAATTACCATCTGACACTGAGAGCATAAAATGTTTAATGAAGTCAAATTTATCACTTTTAAGGCTACTCAAAAATCTTAAACTCACATAAATCATTCTCGAATGCTTTATAGACCATGCCAACCATTCTCACAACTCATAAATAATATAAAACAATTATGAAGAATGGTAAAATGGTCAAAATATAGAAAAGCTAAACATCACCATATTGTGCGTATAGACATTCTATCATTGTTGTATAATTTATGTGTTTGAATTGCATTTTGAAACAGTATCATTATTGTATAAAAATAATTTATCACGATCATATTATATATCGGTACTAGATATGTATTGTATTGTGTCAATATGAATCAAGTATGTATTGTATTTCATCAATATGTATCATATATATATATATATATAAATCTGTACCAATACTGTCACAACCCAATTAATCAGTCATGAATGCACTTACTCTAATCCACATAGGTAGAAGAACATTTATAACCCATAAAATAAAAGTACAAGTCACAAGGAAGTATCATAAAACTCTTCACAACACTATAAAAACTTATTACAATTGTTTTTTTAAATATATTAAAAGAATATCCGTCCCTAAGGACCTAGTATAGACTATGTATAAGATCTTTTAATAAGTAAATGACAACATAAACAACATATCTCTCACCATAGGTGTCACGACCAGATTTTCTTAGGTCATGATGACGCCTACCATAACCCACCAGTAGGCAAGCTAACCTGTATTCCAGAACGGCTAGTAATGTACTACTCAATAATATAAGGAAAAGAATGTGGAATATCTAAAATAAAGATCAATACATAGAAGAATCCCAAAACCTAGTGGTATCAGTACAAGAGCTTCCAATATAAAAAGAGTACAAAAGTAAAATATCAAGAGAAATACACTGATACAATTTATCTTCGAATACAACTTAAAGACTAGTTTAATACATAAAAGAGAGATAAGTAATACTCTAAACATCAGGAGTTCACTCTAAGTCTCTGAACCAGGCCTGCTCCGCTCGATGCACACATTAATCGCAATAACCCGTACTATGATCTGTAGGCTACAGAAGTGTAGTATGAGCACCAAACGAATGGTAATCCATAGGCTCCTACCAACTGAGCTCCAAAGATAAAGCAGATATGTAAAATATATAAACAAAATAAAAATTACACCTAAGAGTCCAGAAATCATATGACAAGTCAATGAGATTATAAGAAACAACTATCCTGTTCATGTCCAAGAGTCTAACATAATAAGACTAGAGAAGTATTAGGGTGAACTATCTTATTCTATCTGCATTCAATATACGTCAATGCTATACCGTATATCCCATGTCAATATATTAATAAAGAGTGAAAGAAATATGTGTAGTAATATACAAGGAGAAGAAACAACTATACAATATGGATAATAAAGGAAGAGATATACGATAGTATCATAGCTTTATATAGCTAGATATATATAGGTTTATATACATATAAACACGAGGTCTACTCAAAGCATAACCTACATCATCCTATTCTCATTTTAAGACCTCATTACAACATTATAAGGATTTAAATACTATCATACTCATGGTTTCTAATCCACGTGGCTAGACAAGAAATAATCGTGCATAATAATGCAATCATAAGATAGGAGAGGCCGAAGACATACCTCACATATCGATACCAGATCAATGACCAATTTTTCATAAGCTATCCATAATAATAATCATAATAATGTTAACAACAATAGCAATAACAACATAAATAACCGGCTACTCTGAATAAACAAATACCTATTTGGTTCAATCAAATACAATAACACAAGACATATCCTTCACCCATATCTATGCAACCATCCCATCTTGGCTGATAAATATAAGTACATACTAGTGATAGGCGATGTGCATGCAAGAATGCATACAGAGTATACTATCAATACCACAACTTATCATAACTGTCCTCATAGGGACCATCATCATCGTAATCAACCTTCGGCCTTGCCGGGTATCCATAACATCTCAATAGTATCCTCCGGAATTGAATTGGGTATCAATATCATCATAATATCCTCCGTCCTTACCAGGTATCAATATCATCCCAATAGTATCCTCCGAACTCAAATAGGATATCAATATCATCATAATATCATCCGGCCTTACTGGGAATTAATATGTTATCAAAAATCCTCTGGCCTTGACGGGTATCCATATATCATCATAACTATCAACACATAAATACAAATATATAATATGGGCACAGATGCAAGTCAATTTACTCATAAACATAAAGATATCTATCTTGTCAATACATCCCAACTACTCGTTATTAGCAAACCAATACTTATGATTATTAAACTGTTACTTCGTTATTCATCACAGGACTATAACTACCATTTATCCATTATTCATTATTATCAACTAATTATCATATATTTGATAATCATCATTAGTCAACAAATTACCAATTATCATCTAACCATCTTTTATTAACTAACACCAATCATTACCTAACTATCATTTACCAACTAATCCTCGTTATTCAACTAATCCTCATTATTAGCTAGTCAACATTATTAACTCGATATTATATTCATCTAGGCATCGTAATTAACTAGGCATCATTATTACTAAATTTTTTATCATCTAGTAATATTAAGCCACGTTATCCTTATTTAACAACTAATCAATATCACAACTTAGTTATCAATAACAACTAATTATTATCATAGATAAACCCATTTTTATGGCCACATATTGACTCAAATAGTTAGCTACCATATTTCAACTAAGCAAAGTTCATTAACTAGTATATTAGATTTCTAGCCATCAAGTACTATAGCCACCTAAAAGGTATCTAGCTACTACATAGCTTAACCCTCAATTAGGAGGAATATTCATACGATCGTATTTTAACTAGAATTACATCAATTATCGATATAATAATCATGAATGTAGCAAATCTATGCATGCCATCACTAGTATTCAATCAGTGGAATAGTAAGCTTCATACCATATCTTCCTCTATCCCATACCTTGGAGATGTGTGTACAACCATATTCATATTAATATTCTTAAACTGTAGTCATATCATTTATAATGACAAACACTTCTCAACTATTGATCAATATCATAACATGGCCCTTGGCCCATCAATTTATCCATAATAATCACAATATCATAATCACTGCCTTAGGCCCATACACATATCTGGTACTCGTATCAATAATCATATAGCATATCTCTAACCATCTCACATATATGAGGCATAATATCAATAAGTGTGTAATAATCTCTCACATAAGAGGAAACTCACATCGAGGAGGCTTAATATAGATTGATATGTAATTATCTATAGTTTATCATATATCAATAAGCCATACATCATGACATCGAGGAATATTATTTCTCCAGGACAATTTACATATTTGTGAGGAACATCGTCTCTATAGGTCCAACAATCATAACTAAAGGTAATAGAAATTCAATAGTCCAATCATCAATTCTAAGAGAAAATAGCGTCTCTATAGGCCATAGGATGTATCTAGGAGGAATATCATTTTTAAATGCCCAATATCACTTCTGCAAGAAACGTCATAGCCATAACTAAAAGCCACAATCTGGGAACATCAATACAAGTTACCATGTTATGAAGTAACATTATTCTAAGGTTTACTAGCCATATCTTTGTCTAACATCCACAACTAAGTTCGAAAGATTTAACACAAGCTTAGGCCTAATTGGGTCGAACGATCCCACTTCTAATCCGCTCTTTCCATAATTAGTCATACTATGCCCCAAACAAGGATAAGGTATCTATTTTATCTTCTATAGTTCAAGTAAGCCATATTCAATCCAAAGATAGCAACTTCAACTAGAAATAAGGGTACTCAAGTAAACGCTACCTAACTTAGAGTTTTAAGACTACCATACTAGCCCAATAAGGGTAAATATACAAATCATAATTCAAAAGCTAAAACCATATTATGAACATAGAATTATATCATATCCATGCTATAACTAATTTAAACAAAAGAGGAAAGGCAATAGGATACAAAAGGGTTATAAATATGCCATCTTACGGGTTCAAAACCCTTATCTATTCCCCAAAACATCCACAATAAAGACTAAGTTATCCTACTCATAATTAAGACTAACATCCATATTCACATATAACATCTATAACATATCTTTTATAAAGAAAAGTAGTCAGAAGTCTACCTTAAAGCTAAATCGCAAAAACTCACTTCATGCACCACATGATCGTCTTCACTTTACAATCCTGAAAAAGCCATCACACCATCAAAACCATAATCTACTCATCAATATGAGTCTAATAATACCCATATTGTACTATTATGCTTCAGGTTAAAAAATGACACCAAAAACCCCAAGTGGATCCCACATATGGAAAATGACTTTTCGAGGCCAACCCAATGTCCACACATGAATAAGGAATCATAACCCTCAAAGAATGGGTGAAAACTAAGCATGTTTTAGGCTAAAATCAAGCCTTAAGCTAAATTGGGGTTTTGGGTCCAAAATAAGAAATTCAAGCATGAAATAAAGGAAATATTACCTTAATCTTGAAGATAATCGCAACACAAGATGATAATTATGCTCCCAAGTCAACCCCCATGACCAATTTTGAGTTATTACACTCATTTTAGGGTTCCTAGGTCTAAAGAGTGAAGGGGAAATCCCCCAAACGTGTCTTAGGACCTTTATATAGCCCCTACCGGTTCTCAGGTACCGCTGTCATGGTCACGCAGGCCGCGATCGTGCTCCCATAATTTCATACTTTTGGCTATGATTATGGTTGCACCAAATGATAGTAAACTAAAAAAGTAAGTGTTTGTCCCTCCGAACTATCCAGAATCCAGATAACATAATCAAATGGTGAATTTTGAGTGTAAACCAAATTTCAAATCCATTGGAATCATTAGAACTTTCATAGGAGATAGTTTTGGCAAAAAGTAAGGCCCATACCTCTTTTCTCACTGTTTTTCATAAAATCCATTCAATAGCCTAAAATAAGTTTGGGAGCCTTGGAAAATGAACCGAGGGACTCCCTAGCCTAAATTTGATGTTTCAAATGTGATGTCGATGTTATATTTTCCATCCGAGGTTATTTCAACCAAATATGGATCCCACGCCTATTCTTTCTAATTTTCAACTTTCCGACCAATAGGTTGAAACAAACTCGATGAAATGGGACCTAAACCAAAGGTCTATCTAGACTAAAATCAATATTTTGGATCTACTGGCGCAGTTGGAATTTGCATTTGAGGTCATTCACTAATGTTTTTGTTCAATGGCCATTTGGAACCAATAAAGACTTCTAAATAGAGAATTGGCCCGAAGAACCAAATAAACTGCCCAGTAACTGATCGTTGGTTCTAACAAGTCATAAATGACTTGGGGCATCTATTGAGAAGTTCAAACGGTGAATATAAGAATAAATATGGAAAATGACTTAAAGGGTCATTACAATAAGAATGATAAGAGTAAAAGCTATTGGAGATCACTATCCATGTCACCTAAGAACCATAAACTGGCCCTTCAACTAGACTATACCCTAAAGGGTATAACAAGTGTAGCATTAGTACAAACAACACATATTTGTAGGCTTCATCAATTACTGACTTTAAAGCACATATAATACAGAAAATTAAGATAAATCAGGTACATATAATGTGACAATTTAACTTCCCCTAGTGTTAAGTTCATATCATCACTTAATATGAGTAACTTTTATTTTCCCCTTAGTTATACCAGCCTTTTGATCTCTAGACTAGACTAACTATAAGAGCACACCACTTTATTAAGGACTTAACTACAATGACCATGTAGAATCCCAACCCTTAGTTCCTATTCAATAAAGTCAATAATTATCATATTTCTCAAAAATACCTACCTTAAAGGCACCCATACATCATAGGAACACATAACCATTTAATAACATATCACAACATCTTTACTTTATTTCCATCAATATTAGTGGATTAAGGAGGTATAATTCAATAAAGAAATCCACCAAGGCAATATCCAGACCAATGACAACAACTAATAACCAGGTAAGTATAAATTATGAAGGACAATTCATTAAGACAAGAACACAACTAACAATAGTGGACCAAGTCAATAACTTATGATTAACAACGATAAGTTCCACTTGCCCCAGTTGTTCTTTAAATAGTCATCAATAGAAATTATACCGTCTAATTATGAAAATAACTTAGACAACACAAAGATCCATTATAACACCTATAATATCCATCGGTCCTCTTAAGGAACCAATTATAAATAAGTGAACAAACAAACTCAGTCCACTCAAGAAACCAGATATAAGTAAATAAACAAACAAATTTGGTCCACCCAAGGAACCAAATATAAATAAATCAACAAATAAATCCAGTTCACTCAAGGAACTAAATATAAGTAGATCAACAAACAACCCTAGTCCACTCAAGGAACTGTCAAACTCACTAGTACCTTATACATATATACTGATGATCTTATGGTGTCCCACTTGCCATGAACTGCTAGGGATGAGATCTAGTCTATGTACAAAACATCCCAGACATCTTGAAATTTATATCAATCAATCCCATAAAGTTTTCCTATTACTGGTGCATCCCACAATAATAAGTAAATACCATGAAGATATTCGTTACTGGATCGTCCAAAAATAATAAGTAAATCCCGTGAAGATGTCCATTACCGGCTCATACAATAATAATAAGTAAATCTTATGAAGATGTCCATTATTGTCTTACATCATAATAATAAGTAAATCATATAAAGTTCATTACAGTCTCATCCCACAGAGGTACCAGATATCACAATAATCACAACCACTATGAGAACAAAATAATCATACTTGTACAATCAATAAGCCCTTGATATAACCTCATTATATGAGATTAACACTTAGGATACTATTCAATAATTTAGTCTCTTTAAGCATGAATTGTAATAAGTATACAAAGAAATACTCCCTTTATTTGAAAAAGAATGACCTACTTTGACTTGGTACAAAGTTTAAAAAAATAAAGAAGACTTATGAATCTTGTGGCCTTAAATTAAAGTTGTGTCAAATATACCAAAATGCCCTTTAATCTTGTGATCCTAAACATACCATGTGGAAATTTAAAATTAAAGTATTGCCAAAAAAAGGAAAAGGATTATTCTTGTTGAAACAGACTAAAAAGAAAAATAGGTCATTCTTTTTGAAACAGAGGGAGTAGTTAACATGCATACAAAAAGCAAATTTATTTACAACTATATTTAACCATCACCTACTAGCTTAAGTGCAATCATCAAGCAATTTTACAAATATCACCATTTGTTCCATAATGTTAGCTTTCCATATCAATATAATATGTTTTAATAATGACAAACTAATGATTGATAACTTGCAGGATATACCATAAGGCTAATTATGGTAATGAAGCTCACCCTGGAGATATAAATTAAAAAAATATCTTGTGCAATTCTTGATTACAAGTGAATCATGGCCGGACTTAGAACATATTAAGAGAGGATCTCCTAAGATTATGTAAGATCCTATACTTCAAGGAAGATCAGCAAGATCATAGTGCAACATGGGAGAAAATTATGCTCTCTTCATAGATATATATGATATAGATATGAATGGTTGTGAAGAAAGGAAAGTCGTGCCTTATATATATGGACATGTCTAATATGGATGTATTACCCTCAATCAAGGAGCCAAATCAAATCCTTGATTGAGATGAAATCCAATGGGTTTTCTATTGGAGAAAAATAGTAGTATCAGTTGATGAATATAAAAAGAGAAGACTGAAGACCAGAGACCTCTTGAAACTTCACAAAAAATTCTTAGTGTGTCTTAATCTTAGTCTTAATAAAGATTTGTATCTTTTAAGTTTATAATTATTACAAAAAAGAATGATCGATTCCACTTAGTCATACCAGTTGAGGCTGTGTCATAAGATCTGAATAGCAAAATAGGATTCAAAACTTGTTTACTACAGTTATAAACTGACTCTACTTTGAAAGCTTTAACAAAACTCTTGAAACCCAAAGGGACTAGATGTAGGCACTCTATATTTATTACAATCCAGGAGAAATCTCACTGTTGTTACTTGTATTTACTTGTTTATTTACTAGCATAATTATTCATAAATATATTCTATTCAAGTATACTTGTTTGCAGGTGAGTTGACTGTTAATCCCAACTAGTAGACTCAGAAAAAGTTTCAATTCACCCCCTCTTGAAATTTCATTTTGTATTAGAGTAGGTCTCACTAATAGTGTTGCTTAACCATACATGAGGAAAGATGTAATGGAAAACTATCAGATTCCCAGAGCTCTCTTGCAAGTGAGTCACTCGTCTAAAAGACCACCATACTTCAATGGACAACACTACTCTCATTGGAAGAACAAATTCAAAATATTTGAAGTCAAATGACTTCCAAACCTGGGTTTTCATTAAAAATGGACCAAAGCCTATTTCAGGAATCAAAGAAAACAGAAAGACAAGGAATCAAGTAGCATTGACGTGGATGACTTTGAAAACCTTAAAGTCACCAAGGAACTATAAAAGGTAATTCAAACTAATTCAAGGGCTATAAGTTTACTCTATTGTACAGTTAGCTAAGAAAAAAATGACAACATATCAACCTATGAAACTATAAAGAAAATATGGGATAGATTAGAAATAACCTATGAAGGAACCACCAAGGTCAAAACGGCAAGAATAAATGCTCTGGCCAATGAGTACGAGTTCTTCAAAATGGAAAAAAATAAAAGCATGGAATCAATGTTTTCTTGATTCAAAAAAATTGTTTGTGAATTAAAGTCCTTGGAAATGATCTATCCAAATAGTCTGCAAAAGCAAACTCTTGTAAGAAGTCTCCCAAAAGCATGGGAAACTAAAGATGCCAATCTAGAAGATAGCGATCTTTACTGTATGACCTACAATGAATTAAGAGGTAACCTCATTACCTATGAACAAAATTATATTAACAGGTACAATAAAGAAGAGATGAAGAAAGTAGTGGCCTTCAATGTCGTAACAATTGGAGAAGAGGAATCCCTAGAAGAAGACAACAATAAAGGAATGGCTCTTCTTAATCACAGAGTATGGAATATCTTTAAACAAAGGCAGTAGAGACCACAAGGATTAAAGATCAATGAATTCAAAAGCAATGATGATTATTGTTATTACTTTGGGAAATTGGGACATATTAAATAAAATTGTTTAGAATTGAGGATAAGATTATCCAGGAAAAACTAAAACTTTGGGGCATGGAGTGATGGAAATGAAACTAAAGAGAGACAGAAGTGGCCAACATGTGCTTCATGGAAAAAGGAAAACCAAGTGAGGTAAGACCATACAATTGTTATGATTGGAACATTTTTCAAACAAATCTTGATATGATTATTGATGTTCTCCAAAAAGTTATTGATGAATACAATAAAATTGCTTAACAAAAGAAAATCTGGGAAGCTTAATTAAAACAAAACCTTTAAGAGGAACGAAGGAACTGGCAAATTGAACTTAAAGCATGACAAATGTAAATGGAGTTACTTTAGGAAGAACTTATTGATGTAAAAATACTGTTAAATAGAATTAGAAAATCACCAAGTCAAAGTTTCGTAAGGTCAAATCTTTTAAAATGAAATCAAGTTCCTCATCAAGTTTGTTTGAGTCGGATAAAACTTTTTCTATTTTTGAGGACCAGTCTGCAACACCTATGGTAAGAAGGGGCATAAATCACATAACCACAGACAAAGGTCTAAAGCTGTGTGGGTTTGGCAACCCAAAGAAAGTACATCTAACCCTTAAGGACCCAAGACCACTTAGGTACCTAAACAAAATTGATCTTTTTGTTTTGTAGAAACATATCTAGAAAAGCTATAAGAACGCAATGTGGTTCATCGACAATGGGTGTTCCAGACACATGACCAAAAAGAAAGAAAATTTTTGTTCACTAAGGAAAATAAAAAGAGGATCTGTGATATTTGGTGATAACGCCAAAGGTAACACCATTGGAGTCGGCTCAGTCTCAACTCCTCATGCAAACTTATTGAAGTATATATCATGGATGGGCTCAAACACAACCTGCTAAGTATCAGTCAACTATGTGATGCAGGATTCAGAGTATCCTTTAATGTTGAGAGTTTCTCTATCAAACATGAAAAGAGAAATATTTCTTATATTAGTGAATGTGTTGATAATATTTATGTACTTAATAATCCTAATTTTTCTACTCTGACTTGTCTTACTATACAAACTAATGAAACATGGTTGTGGCAGAAAAGCTTAGGCATGCCATCGAGAAACTCTCTAGACTTGTACTGGTGAAAGTTTTGCCAAAGCTAAAATTTGAGAAGGATCACATTTGTGATACTTGCAAACTTGGTAAATAGAATCGGATATCATCTAAAGACAAAGGTTTTGTCACTACCACTAAACATCTTCAAACAATGCACAAGGATTTGTTTGCCCCTACCAAGACCGCAAGTATTGGTTGAAAAAGATATGTATTTGTTATTTGAAACACCTAGACTTTGAACAATACCAAGAATTTCATTATTTGATATCTCTAGGATGGATACAACTAGGGGTGTGAGTTATACCCCTTGGATATGAGTTGTATTCTCCTATCCCTCCCTTCTCATACCTTGAACATCCTTATATGACATGACCCATCCCTTGAGCCATGTTGTAATGGGCATCTTAAGTCCCAACAAAAATAGAGATTACCTCGTTACCCAACCCAACCTATTACCACCTGCCTCTAGTTGGCTAAATTCCAAATATGTAACAAGATAACATTATTGTTCTAATCAAGACTCTGGGATAGGATCACAACCGTGACTGACCCAATCGATTACAACCGTCCTAACAAACCTAGCCAAACCAATTAGCAAAACAAAGGATGTAAACTAGGACATAACTAAATAATTTCCAAAATATAATATAATTTAATCCTAAAATTAAATACGATGGAACAATGAGAAAATATATCTGATGATGCCAACCTCCCAGCTTATTCCAACACCAAGGCTAACAACAATATCAATCCCGCCTATTCCAACTCTTAGAAGTACCATAAAGCCTCTATCCAAAAGAGTAATAAATTTAGTAGGGATATTAACCCAACCATAGACAAAACCAATATCCAAAATAAAATAAAAGTGTCTAATAGAATCCATGACATAAAATGGAGCCTTCTAAAATAATGGAGGCTCACCATTTCAATCAAACAAGTTGTCCCAAGTCAATCACTATGTAGGAGAAGAAAAATGACCAGTTCTTGCATAGAGTGGGTATATAACCACTAGTAGATGGGTTACCGAGTGCCACTAGCATGATATCATGATAAGGATAAAATAGTGCTATTTATAAAACTAAGTAAAATCATTTAGATGCACATAGCCAAACATATATATATATATACATATATATATAAAACCATGATGAAAAATGGAACCGTTTTTAGAATGCATTTAAAACTATTACTTGGGTTGTGTAGGTTTGCCATCTTAAATTACCTCAGGCTATACAGGTTCAGCTCCCCCTGTGGAAAGGGACTCGGTACGTGTAGCCATACGACCAAAGAAGTATCCTATTGGGATGACTAGTACATCCCCTAAAATAAAGTGTGGCACACAGACATGGTCACCAAGACCAAACCTCATATCGACAAATATAAGTTTCTAGCTTTGGCCCCCCCGGGACCTCCACCTTTCACTGGTTAGCTACAACTCCCCATTTAATGCCCAATTAAAACCATCTTCCAAATAAACAAAAATATTATTCAATTATTAACCAAGGCCATTGATATTAGTATTTTCATACCAATCTTTACTTGGAAGTATCATTCATAGCCAACCATTTATAGGTTTAAGAAGACTCTCAAGTGCCCTTCCAATTACTATATTAAACCAGTACAGAGACTTCCATGTTCCCCATAAGCATAATTAATTATTTTTCATCCTTTCCAAACCATTTAGACCATGCATAATTTCTTTACCAAGTTGAAAACATTCAAGAGTTTTATTAAAAAAAGTCAATGCAATGAATATATATTTATAAGCATTTTGTCAAACACATTAGTGGCATAATATAACCAAAATCAATTCCAATTACCAATAAACCATTCCCATTTGATAAAATTATCCAAAATCACCTTTAATGCATATAAAAGCATAACGAAAACCATGGGAAACCATAACAAACCATTTAACATCAAAACTCCCAAATCATATTTGGAAGAAAAAATCATCTAATAGTAAAATAATGAAAAATTCATATAAACCATGCCTTTAAGTTAATTTAACAATGTGGGAAGAGAAACATACCTTAATTGAGAAGTAGATAGAAAGAAACCACAAACACAAGCCATGAATTAAGACCTTAGTATAAAATCCTTGCTTTCTTGCCCAAAAGCTCTTGAGAGAATTTTAGAGAGTTTAGGAAGAGTTTCTAAGTGTTAATGATTCGAATATTAGGGTAAAATAATTGTTCAAGTACCCTATATATCATGGGAACTGATTAGGATAAGTGGGGAAATATCCATATTACCGTCACTTAAATCCCTTAAAATTCTCATCACAAGGGTACGACTGACCTTTATGAGTCATAACTTCCAATACGAGTGGTACCCATTACTCATATCCCAAACCCAAACCCTTGGACCAATAGTTCCTAGTACACGACTCATCCTTCCCAAGTCATATTGACAATCTGTGATTTGTAACCTTCACTTGTATCCCTAGCAAGATAGAATCACCTAAGGTTTGAACACTATTTCCTACATGAGTCCATGTTATGACTCATACCATAAATTATGGCTATAGGTAAGCCACTCATACTTAGATACCTCCCAAGTAATTCAGTTCTAGACTAAGTTAAGGAACTAGACGATCTTTACCCACTAATACGACTTGTACACCAAAGTCGTATCTGTTCAGTAACAAAAATCCATCCCACCAACCAACACTAGTCAATATACAACTAACCGACATGAATCGTACCCGAGTGTGTGACTTATTTCCTCCAGTTGTATCCCATCCAAAGACCAAAAATCAAGGAAATTTTCTAAGGTCCTAAAACTAGGGTATTTCATAGAAGGAGGACACACAACCCACTATATGACTTGGCTTACCCTTAGTCATACCCAAAGGGTATGATTCATAGCAAAGTGAGTCATATAGAGGTGTCTTGAAGCTCGAAGTGGACTATTTGGGGTACGGTTGATGGATATAAGTTAGGGTTGAGTTAGACCCTTTAGATACGAATCATAGGCGTATGCGTAATATTCATAATGAGTTTGACTAAGTAGAAACCTAGGGTACGTGTTAGGGCACCACTTGTACTCTAGGGTACAGTTTCCTTAGTAAGTCATATAGTGAGTCGTATACCTAGATGAGTATATTTTTAGCTTTTAACTAAGGGTCTTATGGTCATTTCCCATGCCTGAAAAACTAAGTCTTCTGACTATATAAGTGCTTATAGCTTCCTAAACATCCATTTTTGATGGATAAAACACCCTAAATACTCTCTTTATCTCATCTTTGAAGAATTAGAGGCTAGGGTTTCAAGAGTGGTCTTCAAGAGGAAAAAGAAAGTCAATATTTGGTGATTCATCTTGTATAAGGCATATAAATCTTCCCTTTGCTAAATAACTCTAAACCCATGTATTTCACACTTGGATTAGTAAGTGAACATAGTGGTTTTGAAATCAAATAAAAAGAGTTTTGTTGCCTAATGATGAATAATGATGATTCTTGCTTTGACTTATGTTTATAAATGTTATTGATGGTAGTTATCATATGTGAATACTTTTTGTATGTGGTATAACATATGGATCTTGATTAACCCTAGTCTTGATGATTTCTACGATAAAATTAGCCTTGGTAAATTAATGTACATAACGTATTTGTGAAAATGTCTAAGTGAGATTTCTAGTTATATAATGATATTGCTTTGAACTAGGGAAATGAACCAATATGCATGACTGTTTGATAAATGATACTGTAAAGGTAAAATAAGTGATGTATTGTGTAATTGATGACCTTGATGGTTTGATGAATAAGAAGGGGGTTAAAGTCCCATGAACTTGTATTGTGTGGTGAACTATATTATGGTATATAATTGATAATAAAGTGTGAATAGTATGTAAGGTTCTTGAGGACCATAGTTTGAATTTAATGATGAGTTGAAGTAAGGGATTGGCCTATTGAAATGACTGAGTAATGAAGGCTCCCATGAGGACCATGTGGTCATGTATGACGTTGAACTGGCTAAATAAGTTAAAGTCCTTATGTGTGGAATTGAATGTATATGGATGCATAGGAAAAAAGGGTTAGAGTCCCAATGTCAATTAATGATAGTCGTGATGGCTTGAGGTTAAAGTCCTTTGACTAATGAAAAGTCTTGTGGTTAAAGTCCCTTGACAAATGAATTAACTTGGGGGTAAAGTCCTCTATATAATATAGCGTAAGGTTAGAGTCCCTTTCCTAATATGTGATCATGTAATTAGAGTTCCTTTCTTTAATAAATATGTGTGAGTGGTTAAAATCCATCGCTTATATGAATGTGTGTGAGTGGTTAGAGTCCCTCACTTAAATAGATGTGTATGTGGTTAGAGTCCCTTACTAGATGATATGTGAATATGGTTAAAGTCCTATGCCTTATAAGAAATGCTTGAATCTATAAGTGTGGAGGGTTGGAATCCTTCATTACATGTATGATGAATGAGTTCTTCCAAAATATTGATAAGACTTGCCCTATTAGTTAGCATGTGATATGTCTATATGTATAGACAAGGTTATGAATGTGATTGAATATGATATATATTGACTTGTTGTTGAATTATGATGTTACTTTATATGCTATGTCCCCACATGACATAGGTGATAGAGCATCATCTTATTTTCCTGCATAATAATTAGGTGATCGAAGCAGTTCCTACATTGACTTGGGAGTTGTATGCTTCCTTACTTAGGAATACATTCCTTCTTGGTCTCCTATCTTTAGACTTAGTTTTATTTTTACTTGGTTTGGCTATTGTTGGGGGCTTTTCCCGACATATACATTTATAAACTTTGGTTTTTATAGGGGTATTATGGATGACTATGGACTTTAATTTATTGGTTAGTTGAAGAATATAATGAAGTGTTTAGGCATGTTTAAGTTATGACTTCTAGTATTGTTTCCTCTATCTTATTATATGGTCGGGATTCATCCTTCCCTTATGATGGATGTGATAATTATGGTGGGTTATCAAGGTGACTTCTAGTTTATTTGGGTTTGAGGTGCCCCTACGACATGGCTTAATTTTTTGGTGTGTCAAGTTGGCATGAGAACCTAGGTTCATGGTCAGTTGGGTATCCACAATACCATGTTGAGTGGAGTTTCTTTTATAGGTGTGAAGCATGCCACACTTATAAAAGAGCTAAGAGACATTTTAGGAAATCTTTCTCTTTCATGTGTTTCAGTCACAAGCTATAGAGTCTAAGGTCTTGGATTCCTCTAATTTTTATTTGCTATCTACCAGATCATGCCTCCATGGATTTGATACTCAGGAAAAACCTTCTAAGAGCCCTATGGATGAAGCGCATCCAACTTTTAGAGTTTGAACCCAGGCTAAGGTTGTGGCATCCGACCATCTTCATGGGCTTCCACCTATTCCTAACAACCCCGACTATAAAAGTGACCCTTCTATTCCATCACCTCAAGGGGATGCTACTAATGCGGAGTTTCATCTCTCTATTAACCATTTGACTTAATTGGTATCTTTTCAAGTGGAGCGTGGTACTCCAGCTACCGTTTCTTCTGATACCACAAGAATTGGCCAATTTATGAGGTTGAGCCCTCCTATGTTCTTTGGTGCAAAGTTTGAGAAGGATCCTCAAAGCTTTGTTGATGAAATAAACATCTTCTAAATCATGCATGCTTCAGAGATTGAGACCGTTGAGTTTGGTTCCTACCAATTGAGAGATGTAGCGTACCAATGGTATGGGAGGACTTCTCCGAGGCTTTCTTAGATCACTTCTTTCCTCTAGAGTTGACGGAGGCAAAGGAAGAAGAGTTTGTGAACTTGAAGAAAGGAAGGATATTTATAACGCTCAAACTACACCTCTCATGTGAGAATGCAAGTGATCGTCGCTAATATATTTACCTAACTTTAGAGTCGGGGTCGAATCCACCAGGAACAATGTGAGTGGCGATTAAACTAGTTTGAAACTAAAGCTACATGTTAAATTCAAACAAATGAAAGGAAAAGATAAAATGAGGGGTTTTTGATGATCAACAAATAATTATTGGTCACTTTAGTTTCAGTGTTTGTAATCAAGAGTTTAAGGAAAACCAAAATTATGTTCACTATGGGTTTTGGTACTTGACAATTTCTAATAGTGATTTAAGATTCTCATGATAGGTAGGAACAACAGATTATCTTTATCGAAGTTATGCCTAAATGTCTCTCGACCTACTTATGCATTTAATTACCGAATCCACTTGATCTTAGGGAGTTTATATTCACTAACCAGAATTCACCTCAGGTTAATTAACCTTGTTACAACGTCAATTATTAAATGGAAGGTTGGTAGCTTCTAAGTCCCTGTCCATAATTCACTTCTTACTATAGTTGATTTCCTATATCAAGCAAATCAAAGTAGGTGCTATTTATTGTTTGCAACCAATAGACAATAATTAAAACCTCAGAATTATCAAGGAGTCCTATTACCTTTAGAATCTTAATCACTTAGCAACTTACCAAGACCTAACCCATAGATCCCATAATTCGAGTTAAAGGGATATAGTCACTCATAATGTAATAATCGATACAACAAGTTGAATTCATAATTTGAAAGATGAACTTACAACAAGATGAATAGCAACGGGTGTTTCTCAGATTAGATCAAACTACAAATCCCAAAATATTGATGATAATCTCTTCAAAGATAATTGTTTCGTTCAAGCCTAGAAACTAGAGAGAAAATAACTAAATACTTGTGTTCGAAAATAGGTTTAGCCTCCTTAGAAAACCCTAAACTATTCTCTAAATACTTTAGCCTAATTATGGAGACAAAATCACAGAGTTCAGTGTTCTTCTCGGATTAGGTGACGACATGCGTGACGCCTTATCAGGAGGCTGACGACTTATCATGGATGTCGTCAGCTCCTCTTCAATTTTGACAATTTCTGCTTAAGGGTGATGGTGAATCCTGACGGCTTATCAAAACTGTAACGACATATAAGACAATATCATCACTTCTCCACCTTAGCTCCCATGTTCTGTGTAAGGCTGGCGGCGACTCTGACAGCTTATCACAAGGCTGACGGCTTATCACATGTCGTCATCACTTCTTCCAACTGAATCCTATTCTCTGGTTAAGGTTGATAATAAATCTGATTACCTATCAGAGTGATGACGACTTATCAGGAATGTCATCAGCCACACTTCTCTTTTATTTTCTTCAGATTTCAACTCTTTTACTTCCATCATTGTTGGTTCTCTTGCCTCTTGACTTCTACTGCAAAATCAATGATAAAATAATCAAAAATGAAAAAAAGTTGCTTAAGACTTTGCAACTATTCTCAGTTAAAAGCCTCAAATGTGTTAGCATCTGCTCACACATCAACACCCTCAACTTAAAACAATTGCTTGTTCTCAAGCACCTAAAACACAACTAAGAGGATACAAAGTACATTCCGCAGTCAACCATCCAAATTATCTCAACACATCTTCACCATCTCCAAGGTCAATTAATTTAAAAATAACAGATGTGCATATTATTGAAGGACAACAATGCGACACACATGAATCAAGATATGGCATCAATTTAGCAACAACAACCATGCATGTACCAAGATTACACTATCCAAACAAGTTAGCAACTAGAAACATAACCAGTGTGCCCTCACTACAAAGTAGTCCCACATCACTTTTATCAAACATCACATATGTAACCATAGGGACAATCAAAATACACTCAGACTCAGAATGAAGTTCCAATCAATGTATGCCAATATCGTAGGATTTCGCTTATTTTCATTACAAAGATTTTCATACCGGTCCGCTAGGATTACTATAGGTCTTCTCTTAGGCTTGTAATGTAGGCTAGGGGATGATATGATACTCGATGATATTTAAAGTGACTAAACCTCCTTGACACTACACTAGCTTCTGGGGTCTCACTTATTAACCTTTTTCTATTCTTCTTTTTTCTTGATCACACATATTCAGGATGGGTGCGATTTTTTTGACAATCATTTCTTCTTTTTTCACAACTTTTCTCTTCTTATTCTTTTCACCGCACCCAACTTTTTATTATTTTCTTTTATTCTACTTTTCCTCATACTCATTTTACATCACGCACCCTTATGGTAGCCGCTCTCAACTTAGGCTATTTGCCTAAGTTAATGTGCACAATTGTCCAAGGAGGACCAAGGCCAAAACAAGTTCATTGTGATATGAATAGGAAGATGATAGGTATAATAAAAAATAGGCATTCAGGCTCAAAATTTGGATCAAGGGATATTATGCACACATGAAAGGTAATTTAGGCTAAAAGTGAACTAATATCAACAACGGCCTATGATCCTTTTTTAACCGCTGTTCTATAACCAAAGCAAGACCAACCGTGCAAGTTCTGGATTTAACACACAATGGGAACTAGGTAGTATCTCACACACTCATGGCACAAAGGTACATCACAAGCTACTACCCATTCGGTTCATGCAATTAATAGCAGTGATTATCATGTCACTAGTACTAATGCCACATCAAGATGCACAGTGGTCACACATAAATGCATATCACACAATTATAAAACAGACCATTAGACAGGTGTTCAAAAGTCAAAAAAAATATGTTAATTGCCTAAGGTACTTGTATTTCTCCTAGTCAACTACAACATTTTACAACAAATCACAATACGCCTAAATATGCCAACTCTACTATGAACAAGACTCCGAAAAAAAGAGGCATCACAACAAAAACCCGAAGAGGACATCAACACCCACAAGTAGTCACGCCCTCAACTTATAATCATACATTGTCCTCAATACATCAAACCAAAACAATAGAGTCAGAAATATACCTGTGGCACCATGGGTGTAAAGATCTGATGTCAATCATATAATATGAATACAAACAACAAAATACCTTGTGTTTTCTCCCAAGAAGCGCCTAATTTAGTGTCACGGTATGACCCAACTCAGCTTTTTTCTCCACCTTGAGGATATGAATCTCACCCCCAACTTAGAGTCCATATTCTTGCCTCGATCATAGAGGGTGGTACAAAAATTAAGAAGTTGTGTAATGGATTAAACGTGGTAAAACACTTGGCCTTAAAGTGATGTGTGTTTTTATGTTGCTTATCAAGTGCAAAATAAAGAATATAGGATTTTTGTTCCTCATCTTCACACTCTTCCACTATTTTAGATGATTCCACATATAAGATATCATCGAAACATAAAGTGGAAAAATGCTTCGAGTGAGGCCCAACTAATTTTACTTCAAAATTTACACTATCTACTACACACTAACTTTTATTCACCTTCTCAATGTCATTCTTAAGATTAAGATGACAATCAAGTTGTTTCTATTCTTGATTTTTGTTCTCAAACTGGCTAATATCCCCTTCATATTCTTCTTTGTTTAGCCACTATAAACATGGAGGGAGTGGTAACTCTTTCAGCTCTATCCATAACTGTTCTTGATTCTCTAAGATTCATTTTATCAATTTGTTCACTTGAATCATGACAACACACATATCGTTAGTATGATCTCTTTGACCACAAGCCAAACACCAAGTCACAGTAAGTATGACAGTATCCACATCATATGATGAATGACCCATCTATGCACTTTCAGGTAAATCTGGACAGCAAGCCTCAAAATATGGTCCCCCATAATAATAACCAGAATCGTCATCACTCAAATAACCATCTATCGAGGATGATATCTCAAGAAAGGTATGAGAAAAATAAAAATAAAAGAAAATAAAAAAATAAACAAAAGAAATATTTACAAGTTTGAATTCAAGCAAGTAAACTTAAATTTCAAACCAACTCAATACGCCAAATATCCCCAGCAATGGCACCATTTTTGATAATTCTCAAACTACACCTCTCATGAGAGAATGTAATCGATCGTCGTTAATATATTTACCAAACTTTGGAGTTGCGGTCGAATCAACAGGGAACAATGTGAGTGGCGATTAAACATGTTTGAAAATAAAGCTACAAGTTAAATTCAAAAAAATGATATGAAAAGATAAAATGGGAGTTTTTAATGATCAGTAAATAATTGTTAGTCACTTTAGTTTTAGTGTTTGTAATCAAGAGTTTATGGAAAACTAGAATTATGTTCACTATGGGTTTTGGTACTTGACAGATGCTAATAGTGATTCAAGATTCTCACGATATGTAGGAATAACAGATTGTCTTTATCAAAGTTATGCCTAAATGTCTCTCGAACTACTTAAGCATTTAATTACCTAATCCTTTCAAAATTAGGGATTTTATATTCACTGACCAGACTTTACCTCAGGTTAATTAACCTTGTTAACACATCAATTATTAAACAAAAAGTTGGTAGCTTCCAAGTCCCTATTAATAATTAACTTCCTACTATAGTTGATTTCTTATCTCAACCAAATCAAAGTCAGTGCTATCTATTATTTGCAAATAATACACAATAATTAAAACTTTGGAAGTATTAAGGAGTCTTATTACCTTTAGAATCTTGAACACTTAGCAACTTACCAAGAACTAACCCATAGATACCATAATTCGGGTTAAAGGGATTTAGCAACTCATAATGTAATAATTGATACAAGAAGTTAAATTCATAATTTGAAACATGAACTTACAACAATATGAATAGCAACAAGTGTTTCTCAGATTAGATCAAAGAAAAAATCCTAAAATATTAATGATAATCTCTTCAAAGTTAATTGTTTTGTTCAACCCAAGAAACTAGAGAGAAAATAAAAACATACACGCATTCAAAAATAGGTTTAGACTCCTTAAAAAATCCTAAACTATGCTTTAAATACTTTAGCGTAATTATGGAAACAAAATAACAGAGTCTAGTGTTCTTCTCAGATTAGGTGATGACATGTGTGATGCCTTATTAGGAGGCAGATGGCTTATCATAAATGTCGTTAGCTCCTCTTTAGTTTTGACAATTTCTGCTTAAGGCTGACAGTGAATCCTGACGGCTTATCAAAACTGTGATGACATATCAGATAATGTCGCCACTTCTCCACCTCAGCTCCCATGTTCTGTCTAAGGTTGACAATGACTCTGAAGGATTATCACAAGGCTAACAGCTTATCACATGTCGTCGTCACTTTTTCTAACTAAATCCTATTCTCTATTTAAGGCTGACGGTGAAGCTGATAACCTATCAGAGTGCTGATGACTTATCAAGAGTGTTGTTAGCCATACTTCTCTTCTATTTTCTTTATATTTCAACTCTTTTACTTCCATCATTGTTGGTTCTATTGACTTTTGACTTCCACTGCAAAATCAAAGATAAAACAATTAAAAATGACAAAAGTTGCTTAAGACTTTGCAATTATTCTTAGTTAAAAGCCTCAAATGTGTTAGCATCTACTCACACATTAGAATCCCATTCAAGAGTATGCCTTGAAATTGCATCAATTATCAAGGTATGCTCCTGAGATAGATTATAGTATGAGGGCTAAAATACATAAGTTTATCTCAGGTTTGTCTCAAGTTAGTCCTTGAGAGAAAAATAGCATTGTTGATCGAAAACACAGATATTTCGAGGTTGATTGTCTATTTGAAACTAGAGGAATATGAGAAAAAATCCAGTTAAGGTTAGTGAGAGGCAAGGAGAGAAATTTAGGCCTTCTGAGTATAGTGTGGTGATGGTGGCAAGAGTTCATGGAAGAAGTGGGGGAGTTTGAGTTCTTTATACTCAGCTAGTGTTTTGTTTCTTTACCTAAATTTTTTGGGTGGTCGTTGGACTTAGTATAGAGGTAGGTCCCAAGCACAAGGTGACCAATTTTAGGCTAGTGGTGCCTTGTCAGCTCTGCTTTGCTCTCTTTGCAGATTTTGGTCAGGATCATTATGGTTAGTATGAGAAGGGAAGAAATAGATGTTTCCATTATGGTCAGGTTAGGCACATAGAATATGAGTTCCCCTCCTTAGAATCTTTTTTGTCTAATAGGGCCCTTATTGCTACTCCATCTACTCACACACTGAAGAGTGCTATGTATTCCTCTACTTTTATTTCTAGCACCGGCACTGCTTGAAACCACTTGTATGCACTTACTACTAGCCAAGACTCTGAGGCATCTCCCGATATTATCACAGGTATGTTAAGACTTTTCTCTCATGATGTGTATTATTTTCTTGATCCAGGGACTACTTTTTCTTATGTGACCTTACATGTGGCTTTGCATATTGATTGTAGTCTCATGAGTTTATCGGTTCCTTTTTTTATTTCTACCCTGATTAAAGACCTTCTGATTGTTAGATGGGTTTATAAGGGGTGTGTGATATCAGTTAGTAATAGAGATATACTTGTAAACTTGATAGAGTTGGACATATAAATGGGAGATATACTTGATTCTGGGATAGATTGGTTGTATTCTTGCTCTACTTCCTTAGATTTTAGGCCCCATAGGGTCAGTTTTAAATTTTCTAATGAGTCAGCCATTAATGGAAAGGTAGTTCCCTTAGTGACTAAGGGAATGTTCATTTCTTATCTAAAGGCCCAAAAGTTGATTTTAAAGAGGTATTTGTATCATTTGGTCAGAGGTAAAGATTATAACTATAAGAGCCTTCTCTATAATCCATTCCCATGGTTAATGAGTTTCGTTAGGTATTTCCTAATGATCTGCCCAGTATTTCTCCCAATAAGGAAATTAATTTTGGTATTGATCTTGTTTCGGATAGTTATCCAATTTCTATCCCTCCTTATAGAATGGCTCCGATAGAGCTAAACAAGATTAAGGATTAATTAAAAGACATCTTAGATAAAGGTTTTATCTACCCTAGTGTCTCTCCCTGGGGTTCTCCCGTGTTATTCATGTGCAAAATAGATGGTTCCCTTCATATGTTCATTGATTATCGTTAATTGAACAAAGTGACCATAAATATTAAATACCCTCTTCATAGGATGAATGATTTATTTGATCAAATTCAGGGTGTGAAGTATTTCTCTAAGATTAATCTTAGATCGCATTATCATCAGTTTAGAACCCAATATGGTTACTATGAGTTTCTTGTCATGTCTTTTTGGTAGACCAATTTCCCAGTGGAATTTATAGAATTGGTGAATAGGGTCTTCCATCTATTCTTGGATATGTTTATCATCGTCTTCATTGATAATATCCTCATCTATTCTAAGAGTGAGGTGGATCATGTAGATCACCTCCGATCCGTGTTGCAAACTTTCAAGGATCATCATTTATATGCCAAGATCTCTAAGTGTGTGTTTTGTTTGAAAGCCATAGCTTTTCTTGGTTATGTAATCTCTAGTTAAGGGATCATGGTAGATCCCTAAAAGGTTGCAGTAGTTCAGAAGTGGCCTAGGCCTACGACTCCAATCGATAGTCGGAGCTTCTTGGGTCTAGCCAATTACTATAAAAGATTTGTGGATAGTTTCTCTACTATATCTTCCCCCTTAGCCAAGTTTACTCAAAAGAATGTCAAGTTTTTATGGTTCGATGCATGTGAGGGTAGTTTTAAGAAGTTAAAAAAGAACTTAATTTTGGCTCTGGCTTTGACCTTGCCCTAGGGTAGTGATGGTTTTGTATTTTTTTTGATGATTGTCATGTCTGTCTCAGTTGAGTATTAATTTAACATGGTAGGGTGGTGGCCTATGCTTCTAGAAGTTCATGAAAAGAACTACCCTACTCATGACCTAGAGTTGTTAGTTATGGTTTTTGAATTAAAGATTTAGCAACATTACCTTTATGGGGTCCAGGTCAATATCTTTTCTGATTATAAGAGTCTCCAATATGTGTTTACCCAAAAGGAGTTAAATCGACAATAAATAAGGTGGCTCAGTTTGTTGAAAGATATGATATGGGTCTTCATCTGTATCTTGGTAAGGAGAATTTAGTTGCCGATGCTCATCGTAGGTTATTCAGGGGGAGTTTGGCCCATGTAGATGAGGATAATTAGGAATTAGCTAAGGACATTCACCGTTTGGATAATCTTAGAGTTCCACTTGCAGACTCCGAGGATGGTGGTTTATTTGTGCTTTTGGTATCTCAGTCGTCTCTTTTTGTTGAGATAAAAGAGAAGCAAGCCTCAAACCATAACTTAATGAAGATCAAGAGCAGTATGGGTTAACATAAAGTTGTGGATTTTGTGATTGGTGGTGATGGTATCTTGAGATACCAAGGTAGACTATGTCTCTCAATGTTGAAAAATTAAGGGAAAGGGTCATGGCCAAGGCTCATGAGTCTCGGTATGCTATAAATCCTGATTCCACCAAGATGTATCGCGATCTTAGAGAGTTTTATTGGTGAAGCAATATGAAATGTGATGTGGCTAGCTATGTGACCAAGTGTATGGTGTATCAACAAGTGAAAATAAGCACCTGAGGCCCGGAGGGTTAAATCAAGCAATCGTGTTCCCCGAATGGAAGAGAGAGGCAATTAATATGGATTTTATTACTGGTTTTCCTAGGTCTTGGAATCAACGTGATTCAACTTGGGTCATTGTTTATACAATGACCAAGTCCGCTCACTTTTTGCTCGTGAGGACAAATTACTCAGTGGAAGATTATACTAAGTTGTATCTTGTAGAGATTGTAAAGTTGCATGATGCTTTGATTTCTATTATATCAGATTGCGGTCTTTTATTTTTATCCCATTTTTGGAAGTTGTTCCAAAAGGGTTTAGGTACTATAATGTGTCTTAGTACCGTTTTCCACCCATAAATGTATGGTCAAGCGGAAAAGACTACCCAAATATTGGAAGATATGTTGTGGGCTTGTGTCATCGATTATGGTGGTAGTTGGTATGGCCACTTTCCTTTTATTTAGTTTGCCTATAATAATCGTTATCACTCTAGTATTGGCATAGCCCCTTATAAGACATTGTATGGTAGGATATGTCGATATCTTATTGGGTGGTACAAAGTTGGTGAGGGTAAATTGCTTGGCTCCGATTTAGTTAGCCAAGCATTAGAAAAGGTGAAGGTGATTCATGATAGATTAAATGCCACTCAAAGTCGCCAAAAGTCCTATGTGGATGTGAGGCATAGGGATTTACTATTTAGCATTGACGATTAGGTATTCTTAAAGGTATTTCTAATTAAGGGACTAATGCAATTTGGTAAGATGGGGAAGCTTAGTCCCCGGTGTGTTGGACCCTACTTGATTGTGAAAAGGGTTGGCAATATTGCCTATGAGTTGGAGTTGCCTTATAGTATGAACTTCATTCACCCAGTCCCCTTAGTCGTACCCAAAAGGGTACGAGTCGTACGAAGTGAGTCATATAGAGGTGTCTTAAATCTTGGTGTGGACTATTTAGGGGTATGATTGATGGATACAATTTGGGTTTGAGTCATACCCTGTGGATACAACTCATGGGTATATAGTCATATCCTTAATAGTGTGTGAGACCTAGGAGAAGCCAAGGGTTCAAGTCAGGGTACCACTAGTACCCTACGATATAGTTCCCTTACTGAGTCTTATCGTGAGTCGTAACCCTGGACAAGATCATTTTCCAACTTTTACTTAAGGGCCTTGTGGTCATTTCCCATGCCTAAACCCGTAAGTCCTCTAACTATATAAGTCCTTTTACCCTCCTAAACATCCATTTTAGATGGATCCAACACACTAAATACTCTCTTAAGCTCATATATATTTCTCAACATCAGTTTGTATAGAGGTATTGTGGATGACTGTGGAATTGGGTATATTTGTTAGTTGATGAATGTAATGAAGCATTTAGACATGTTTAAGTTATGACATCTGGTATTATTTTTTCTATCTTATTATATGGTCGAGATTCACCTGACCCTGTGATGGATGTGATGATCATGATGGGTTATTGGGGTAACCTCTAAGGTGCCTCTTTGATAAGGTCCGATTTTCGGGCGTGTAATTATTGTTGTTGATTATTCTCATTTTACTTGAGTAGTGTTTCTTGCTCATAAGCATGAAACATTCACTAATTTTGAGATCTTTCTTAGAAGAGTACAAAGAGAAGTAGGACATTTTATCACCTATGATCATAGTGATCAAGAAGGAGAATTTGAGAATAAATCTTTCGAGGAATATTGTGCTTAAAATGGCTACTCTCAGAACTTTTCATTTCCTTTCTCTCCCCAACAAAATGGTGTGGTGGAAAAAAAGAAAACTGATCTCTTCAAGAGACTATAGGAACCATGTTTCTAGAACATAATCTACCAAATCATTTTTGGACAGAGTCAGTAAGCACAACATGTCAAATTCTCAATAAATGTTTCATCGGACTAGTTCTAAAGAAAACTCCCTATGAGCCGTGGAGAGGGGAAAAACATAATTTGTGTTATTTTCATCCTTTTTGATGGAAATGCGTCATCCACAATAATAGTAAGAATAACTTAGGGAAGTTTGACCCATAAAGTAAGAAAGGTACTTTTCTTGGGTACTCTCCCACTAGTAATTCTTATAGAGCCTATAATAAATGGACTTTATACGTTTTAAAATCAGGGCATATTTTACCTAATGAACTAATTACTCTTCTATGAGCTTGAGTCTTGATGATGAATAGGTAATGATCTATAGTCAGGAGCCAAAGCAGACATAACTCTTGAATCATCAATCGATGAGTCAACTACAGTCCATTCAGAGTCAGTTTGTGTTAATGAGACAATAAAAATAAATATTCCAAGAGAATGGAGATACAATACAATCTTTCCAAATGAATTTTTTATTGGAAACACATATGATAAGATACAGATGAGAGCTTAATTAAGAATTTAGGTGTCTGTTGCACTCGTATCTCAAATCGAGCCCAAAAGAGTTGATGAGGCCCTCAAATATGAGTCTTTGATTGAGGCCATGAAGGAAAAATTAGAGAATTTTTAACAAAATCAAGTATGGAGTCTAGTTGAAAGACCCAAGAACTGTGCAATTGTTAGAACCAAATGGGTCTACAAAAATAAACTAAGAGAGGATGGTAAGGTTATCCGAAATAAAGCCAAACTCGTATCTCAAGGTTACTCTCAACAGGAAGGTATTGACTATGATGAAACCTTTTCTCCCATAGAAAGGTTAGAATCAATTTAAATTTTATTAGCTTTTGCTGCTTTCAAACACTTTAAACTATATAAAAAAGATATAAAAAGTGCTTTCCTAAATGGTTACGATCATGAACAGGTTTATGTTGAACAACCTCCTGGTTTTGGAAATCAATCTTATCCAAACCATGTTTTCAAACTTTCAAAAGAACTCTGTTGTCTTAAACAAGCTCCAAAAGCTTGGTATGAGAGGTTGAGTGCCTTTCTGCTCAAAAATAATTTTTAAAGAGGAAAAATTGATACTACTGTCTTCAATTAAAAACTAAACTCTAACATACTTATTCTACAAATTATGTTAATGATATTATTTTTGGAAGCGCTGACATTTCTTTGTGTGAGAATTTTGCAAATCTAATAAAGGGAATATTTGAAATGATCCTCATAGGAGAACTCACGTTCTTCTTGGGATTATAGATCAAGCAATGCATGGTGGATTTCAATACATCTGGAAAGGATGGTGGTGAAAAGACATGTAGAGGAATGATTGGGTCCTTACTCTACTTAAATATGAGTTGACCAAACTTTATGTTTAGTATGGGTAAATGTGCAAGGTTTCAGTGGGCTCCACAAGAGTCCCACTTGACTAACGTTAACAAAATTATTTTCTACCTCATTGGGACTCAAGACATCGGACTTTGGTACCCTCACCCGTCAAACTTTGAATTAGTTTGCTACTCAGATGCTGAATTTATAGGTGATAAAATTTATAGGAAAAGCACTAGTGGATCATTTCTGATTCTTGGTGATGCCCTAATTTCATAGAATAGCAAGAAACAAACTTCAATACATAGCCATTGGTAACTATGGTATTAAAATTTTATGGATTATGCATCATATAGTTGATTTTGATTTATCATTCGAATATGTTCCTGTTATGTGTGACAAAACTGATGTGCTATAGAAATATAGCACTTTCGATGCTTAAAATAAGGAAAATATGCAAGCCTTTTAGGTTGTTTTGTTAGATATGGTGCATTTTGGGTATGGTTTGAAGAAATTAGGTTTTGGATGGTAAGTTCCTAAAACATGAAAAATAGAGTTTTTGGATACTTCCTTAATCAATTTTGGGTATTTGTGACACTTTGATGTACGTGAATAAAACATGTGACGAAAGTTGAAGATTTGAAGCTTGGTTTCAAGTATTAGTAGGATTGACACTTACCTATTTCTAAATGTGGACCACACAAAGAACATGTGGTCTGTATAAGACTAAGGTAAGCACCAGAATTGAGATCTAGAGAGTGAAAACAGAAGAAAAGGAACTTTTGACACTTACCTATGTCAACATGTAGACCGCATGTAGTATATGTGTAATGTATGTGGGTAAGGTATTTGACAGAAGTCCAAAATACTGACTGTAGAAATTGTTTTTGACACTTTTAGGTGTCTACATGTGCCTCGACTTAGGTCGTATTTTCACATGCGCCCAAGGTCCGGCCACATATGGACATATATAAGTGGACAACCACCTTTTTTTTATCCTTTTTCATCTAGGGTTTGATTTTAGGGTTACCTCATGTACTGTAAATGCCCCTTATGTGTTTTTTATTAGAAGAGATGCACTCTTGATACTTAAAAATATATTTTGATTCTAAGATTCAATTTTAGTGTTGGAATTATCTTGTATTGATTTTTATTGATTAATTCAATTAAAGTTTTGGGTTTTCTAGTTCTGATTATTATGATTTATATTATGCTTTCAATCATGAATGTTGTTGATTCTTTCACTAGCATGAGCGGCTAAAAATCCTTAGCTAGGGCTATAGAAATCTTAGAGGATTGATGAAGTAGGGGAAGTGCCACTGTTGTTTTGAACCGATACCCATGCATGAATTGTATTATCTTCACTTTAATAGTTATTTTAGAGGTTTCAAATGTTACAATCCCACCTAGATTATTGCTAATTTCTCCAAAACAGGAGTAGTGACTATGACAAGATAACTACAATCATAATTTGAGGTTTAATTATCGATCCAGGCTGCTAGGTATTATCTAAGTAAGATGGTTAGCTGTCATCTAATAATTAGCGACTCAAAAGGTGATAGTTAACTTGGATCTAGGATAAGGTTAATAAGGCGACATCTTGAGATGCAAAAGGTAAAGGGTGAAATCTGTTAGCCAGTCTAAAAGACAGTTAATGGTACATAACTTATTAGGTTTTGCATCCAAGGTATCAGGTTGGTTCAATAGAGCATGTCAAGCCTACGGAGTTAAGAAGCCAAAGGGAACGCAATCCTAGTGTTCACCAACAACTGATTACATCCAGAAGTGATATTAACTACTAGTTCGATATGGATACTCAAATTCCCTCATTTACTTTTCCAGTTTTGAATGTTGATTATAATAGCTAAGAGCCATAATTTAATGTATTCACTTGGAATTCAACTCCAACCATTGTTGGATTTCTATAATTGACAGCGACCACATAATTTGTAGAGTAAAGGTATTGCTTAGGCATTACCAAATTTTGGCACCATTATTGTGGATTACAGTGTTGAGTTGTCAGTTAAGTTTGTTGTTTCCGAGTTTTCTATTTTTGTTCTTAGTTTTGTACACATCGGTGTATGCCTAGCACATGAAGTAGAGGCAATCTCTTACTCCCAGTGAATTCAAATCTTGAGAGGCTCCTACAAATAACTAGTAGGATGACGAAACCAGAAAGAGATAGCATTCCTGAGGGGTTCATGATGATATGCCACTCCCTACTCCCAAAGGAGTTCAGTATATCATTGATCAATAGATAGTGTGATTTTAGCAAAAGCCACTAATGAGAAAAATGAAACAAAAGAAACTCAGCAGATAGATAGAGAGGCAAAGCTAAGTGAGCAGAGATGAGAAGCAGATCGCCGAGCAACACTCGATATAAATCAGAACAGAGCTAAGGGAGGCCGTCATTAAGTGATCCCATCATACCAATATTGGTATCCATACAAAGATGATGAAAAATATATAGGGTATGTTGAGCCGATAGATTCTAGAGCCATTGTTCTGCTTCTTTTGCCCCCGATGTAAAGTTTAATATCTTTAGTTGTATGATCCGTCTCTTATACTTGAAGGGTGTGTTTTCGGGATTGCCTAAAGACGACTCAAACATGCATCTAGAAAATTTTACTGGGTTCTGCACTTTATATACCATTTCCAGGGTAAATCAGGAAGTTCTTAGACTGAGTTTATTCCCCTTCTCACTTACTGGAGAAACATCTTTATGGATGGGGGAACTTCAAAGAGAATCTATCACTACGTGGAATGAATTACGCAGACAATTCTTGAACATGTTCTTTCTTCTATCTATGGTGTTGCAGCTCAAAGATGAGATTTATAATTTTAGAAAAATGCAGATAGAATCTATGTACGAGGCATGGTTCAGGTTAAAAAAGAAGCTTAGTATCGCGCCAAACCATCTTACTTAGATAATACCTTCTAGCATGAATCGATAATTAAACTTCAAATTAATGTTGTAGTTATCTTTTCCTAGTCACTACTCCTCTTTAGGATTAAGTAGTAATAATCTAGGTGGGATCTTAGGGTTTGCAACTACTAAGATATCTATTAAAGTGAAGATAATAAAATGCATGCATGCGCATCGGTTCAAAAGTATAGTAGCACTTCCCTTACTTCAATAATCTTCCAAGGTGTCCACAACCCTAGCTAAGGGTTTTTAGCAGCTCATGCTTGTGAAGTAATCGACAAAATTAATGATTGAAGCATCTTTATGGATGGTGGAACTTCAACGAGCATCTATCACTACATGGAATGAATTACATAGATAATTCTTGAACATGATCTTTCCTCCATCTAGGGTGTTGTAGCTCAAAGATGAGATTTATACTTTCAGGCAGCTGTAGTTTGAATCTATGTATGAGGCATAGTTCAGGTTCATGAAGAAGCTTCGCATGGTGCAGTTTAGATCATGATACATTTTCATCAAATTGATATATACAATATAGTGCAATTCATAGGCCTTAGCCAAAATACTTTGTCACAAACCATCAATGTTAGGAACACATAATCACCCTTGGTACCTCAAGGTACCATCACCATTGATCTCAAACACCATCACCCTTTACCCACCTACATGATCCTTGATTTTTATCAAGATAGGATATAACATTTTTTTCTTCTTGATTTCTGCTCCTAGAGACGATAGAACGACTTTCTATACCATTATACCACCTTTCTAGGAGTCCAAGAGGAAAACTCTAAGAATAGCCAAGCAATGAATATCCTTCACCAATTACCGGTTCTCCTTATCTACATAAGGGAAAATCCTATGGACAACCTGCTAAGTGCATCAACAACCACGTTAGATTTATCAGAATTGGGATCCAGAGAGTGAAAAGAGATGATAAAGAACTTCCAATACTTACCTATGTCAACATACAGACCACATATAGTACATATGGACTGCTTGTGGGTATGGTAAATGCCAAAATTTCAAAATCTCGAGAGTAGAACTTGCAGGAATTTTTTTAGCACTTTTAGGTGTCTACATATGCCTAGCCTTAGGCCGCATGTGGCACATGCGCCTAAGGCTAGGCCCCATAGGGACACATATAAGTGGCCACCAAACATTTTTTGTTTTATTCCATCCGGGATTTTATTTTAGGGTTTCCTCATGTATTATAAATACCCCTTATATATTTTTTAGTAGAAGTGATGCGCTCTTGATACTTACAAACACATTTTGATTTTGAGATTCAATTTTAGACTTAGAATTCTATTGCATTGATTTTGGTTTATTAATTCAGTTAAAGTTTTAGGTTTTTTAGTTGTGATAATTGTGATTTATCTTGTGCTTTCAATCATGGATGTTGTTGATTTTTTTACAACCATGAGCAGCTAAAATCCCTTAGCTAGGGTTGTGGAAACCCTAAAGGATTGAAAAAGTGGGGGGAGTGCCATTGTTGTTCTAAACCGATAACCATACATGAATTGTATTATCTTCACTTTAATAGTTATCTTAGAAGTTGTAAATGATAAAATCCCACCAAGATTATTGCTACTTACTCCAACAGAGGAGTAGGGACTAGGAAAAGATAACTACAATAGTAATTTAAAGTTTAATTGTCGATCCACGCTACTAGGTATTATCTTAAAGTAAGATGGTTGGCTATCATCTAATAAATAGAGACTAAAAAGGTAATATTAAACTGGGATCTAAGATAAGGGATAGTAAGACGACATCTTGAGACTCAAATGGTAAAGGGTGAAATATGTTAGCCAGTCCAAAAGATGGTTAATGGTATATAACTTATCAAATTTTGCATGCAAGGTATCGAGTTGGTTCAATAGAGCACGATAATCCTACACAGTTGAGAAGCCAGGGGGAACATAATCCTAGTTTTCACCGATAAAAAATTACATCGAGAAGTGCTATTAGCTACTAGTTCAATATTGATAATCGAATTCTCCCATTCACTTTACCAATTTTTCTCATTGATTATAACAGCTGAGAGCCACAATTCCATGTATTCCATTTGGATTCGACCCTAAACTTTGTTAGGTTAATATATTTGACATCGAACAAATAATATTTAGAGTAAAGTTGTAGCTTAGGTTTTACCAAATTTTGGTGCCATTGTCATGGATTACGATGTTAAGTTGTGAATTAAGGTTGTTGCAATTTTTGGGTCCTTTTGTTTTTGTTCTTAGTTGGGTATACATCAGTGTATTCCTAGCAGATTAAGTAGAGGCAATCCCTTTCTCCTAGTGAATCCGAAATAAGAGAGGATTCTACAAACACCTAGTAGGATGACAAGGCTAAAAAGAGATAATTCCTGAAGGGGTTCGTGATTATATGCCTCCCCTTCTCTCAAAGGACTTAAAAATACTATTGATTAGAAGACGAGGGTGCTTTTAGAACAAGTATCTAATTATACAAAGCTAAATGAATAGCTATGGAGGTAAAACTAGCTGAGCAAAGATAAGAAGCAGACCACCGAGCAACACTCGATGGAAATCAGAATAGAAATAGATGAGGCCATCCTCAAGTGATGCCGTCATAATAATATTGGAATCCATACAAAAATAATGAAGAAGATATGGGGTATGTTGAGCCAATGGAGACTAGATCCATTGTTTCTCTTATTTTTTCCCTCGATGACAAGTTTAATATCTTTAGTGCTATGATCCCGCTCTTATACTTGAAGGGTGTGTTTGTGGGACTACCTACAGATGACGCAAACATACATCTGGAAAATTTTACTGGAATTTTCACTTTATATACCATTTCTTGGATAGATTAACAAGCTCTTAGACTAAGGTTATTCCCCTTCCCGCTTACTGGAGAAACATCTTTATGGATGGTGGAACTCTAAAAAGAATCTATCATTACGTGGAATAAATTACGCAGATAATTCTTAAATAGGTTCTTTCTTGTATCTTGGGTGTTGCAGATCAAAGAAGATATTTATAATTTCAAGAAGCTGCAATTGGAATCTATGTACGAGGAATGGTTTAGGTTCAAGAAGAAGCATAGCATGGTGCCCAACCATCGTAATTAGATAATAACTAGTAGCATGAATCGATAATTAAACTTCAAATTAGTGTTGTAGTTGTCATTTCCTAGTCACTACTCCTCTTTTGGATTGAGTAGACAAAATCTTGGCGGGGTCTTAATATTTACAACTGCTAAGATATCTTCTAAAGTAAAGATAATACAATGCATGCATGGGCATCACTTCAAAATAACAATAACACTTCTCCTACTTCATTAATCTGCTAGGGTTTCCACATCCCTAGATAAGGGTTTTTAGCCACTTATGCTTGTGAAGTAATCAAAGTTATTCAGGATTGAAAGCCTAAGATTCTAATGCCCTGGGAGTACACCATGGACGACATACGGTGCTTACGGTCATAAGTAACCACAAGAAAACCCATTAGCTGGTACCTGCTGTGAGTAATAAATAAAACTAATAACAATGACATATGCAAAAATAACTGAAAAAAGCTATAAGGTTTTAAGTTTTGAAAAGTTTACAACTTAATCCATTAAATTGGAAAATATGTGGAAATACTGAAATCTGATTGATACGACTGACAAACTAACTTACTGTCTGAAGTGTCTGAAAGCCTCTAAACAAACTGATGAGTTAATGGGACAAGCCCCCAACTAAATCCAACTAACTAACTGAAAGTAAATATTTAAAGAAGCATAATAGGTCCTCGAAACATAAGAACTCACCACTGCTGATGCTGATAAGATAAACTGTCTAAGCGTGATCAGGAAACTGTGTGTCTAAAGCTATGACATTAAACATCATAGTACAAGAAATGAGTATGTGGTCAATACTTTGAATGTACTGGTATGCAAGATGAGGTTAGGCTAAAATACATAGGCTTATGTGTATGAAGTAAATGTTAACTGAATAGCATAAGATGATTGATGTATAAAAAAGGGAAAACTGTAAAATCTAAGAATGCATGATCAAGTGTATAACATAATTTTGAAATAGTCTGTAAACTAAAATACTAAAATATGATAACAGAATAACTAATAACTGTGTTCTATGGTCAATCCAAACCAAAAACTGAATTCTATACTGAATATCGAACTGAGACTGAAACTGCAGAGGTTATCATCTAACCAACATGCGCAATTCTATGTAGATTGGGGTCCAACCTATGACCTTAGTTGGAAGGGTGTTAGTGCCATACATCGGGTTCTAACAATGGCTTTGGGGATCCACTAAGCTACTGAAGAACTATGGGATCAAGATAAAACTGTAGAGTGATTCCTGGGCGGAGTCAATCCTAAACTGATGGGTGACCCCTAGGAGGTATTCAAGCCTAAACTAATGGGTAACTCCTCATAACCCATGATGGGTATGTAGTTCTGGAATACAGGGACAACTACTAAGGAATTTGCCTAACTGATGGGCAATCCATCGTCCTTCATTGACTCAGTGCTAAATCTTACTCCCAACTAAGCTGACTCAGATTACTGAACTGATCTAAGTTTGACTGATATGGTAACTAACTGAACTAATAATACTCATACTTATTCGAAACCATACTAACAATACTGAGACTAAGTAAACAACTAAGTTTTTGGGTATTCATAACCCCCCAGGACACAATGAAAATATCAATAAGAACATGCAAGCTTTGACAACCATAATAGGGAATCATTACTCAAAAACCACCACTTGGCCAATTTATAAAAAACATGGAGATCAATACTTTAACATGGGGATGTTTTAAACATGATAAGATAGCACGATCATATGACAAAATCATAAACTGGGAATTCACTCTGAATCGCATAAACATGTTACAAAAACTATAACATTTAAAACATACTCTAACCTATCTTGCGTGAAAACAATTGTAATCATGACATGAAATAAAATTACCAAGATATTGATTAACATATTTCAACTTTCAAATATGTAAAGGCTCTTTCAATCAAAACTCTTGGGAACATAATACATGATAAAAATTCATTAGTGTTTCATGGATATAATTCATAGTATCATGTAAAACCATAATTTAAATCTGAAAAAGGGATTCTTGGACTCCATAGGTGAAAATACCCATTAATGAACACCACAAATTCCTTAATTGATGAATTCGTGAAGGTTCTTGATGATTTTTCTTGAAAACTAAGCTTGAATCTCCTTGATTCTTTTGAGGAGTCTAGCGTTTGTTCTTGAGAGAGGATTCCATCTTTTGAGAGGACTTTGTGAAATAGTAAAGCAAATTATTATTTTGGGACCCTAAATCCCGTGTTATGGACCAAATGGGTG